>NC_088608.1:3287500-3587500 GCF_036013475.1 Columba livia | reverse complement strand
ACACATCAAAACAACAAAAAATAAACCATGACCAAACCAACCTTCATATGGTGAACAAACTTGATGTTTTTTTTCTCATCCCACCCTTCAGAGTCAGAGGAAATAATGATAATAATAATGATAATAATATTAATAATAAAGAAACCTTTAACCTGACAAGCTTGTAGAAACGTAAAAGTCACTTGACTTTCCTTTCAAATGTGCCACTGGCTCCAAGTCCTGACCCAGAAATGAAGCACTTGTGTAGCTGAGCTGCAGAGAAGCGGGACCCAGGCGTGTTTCACGCTGACAGCCCTGAGCAATGACACTGTATTTTAGCCACAGGGTCCCCCCACCTGCCCTCACCTCTTTGTGGAGCCCCAGCTGAGGGCACAGCTCGTTTTGGGTAAAACCTTCCTCCTCTAACCAGGGACCACTCTGCTGTGCCCAGCTGCAAAGTCCCACTTCCCTGCAGAGTTATGACTGAAGAAACGTTTTTTGAATGGAAAATAATCTTTTCCATTTTCTTTCCCTCTCCCAGCTGCCGATTCCCACTCTGATTCCCGTTCTGGAGCTGTGATTAATTTTTTTAAATCACATCATCTTTCTCTTCCCATCCCTGCCTCTCCTCCCCCTCCTCTTCCCCGTCCTCCTCACAGCTGTGGATCCTCACTCCTCCTTCCATCGCTGTCATCCCCGCTCTCCTCCCTCCCCTCAACTCACTTAAATATTGCAGAGAAAAATAATCCAGCTTCATCCAGGCTTTGTGTTATTGCCTCTCCTCTTGTCTGCACTTATCCTCACTTTCTGCCTTTGGCAGGAATGATGCTCGGCACTCTGGAACCCCCCTCTTTAATAACCTGCTTGCAAAAGAGCACAAAATTAGGCACCAAATCGGCAATACGGACCTCAGCAAGCCCTAGCAGAGGGATCTGAGGACGCTCCGTTGAAGAGCAATTTTGCAGGGACCACATGGGCTCCACCAAAGCGACGAAGCGAAAGGCCCGAGATAAACATCTCCAGGCTCCCTCCGCCTGGTCTCGGCCTGCTCCATGACCTCACGCAAAGCGCCTGAAATCTGGTGAATGCAAAAAAATAATCAGTGGCCCAGAGGGACCTTCCTGGCAAGGAGGAGTTGGCCAGTGAGCAGCAGGTCTGTGCTCCAGGGGAGAGGAGGTCAGGACAGGGTTAGCTGCTTTCTCTTACAGGATAAAGCCTCCCTTGGCCTTTTTTATTTTTTCCACAGTTTATGACTATTATGAATTCTCTTCATGGACCAGGAAACTTGGCCCCAGCCTCCCAAGTCTCCAGTAGCTACCAGGAGAACTATATCTTCACCAGATGACAAAATATTCCTCCTTTCATCACAAAATTCTCACTGATGGTTCCCAAGTCTATGGATGACAAAAAGGCAGTAGTCTCCGAGGGAAATATGGCAGTTTTTTGGTGTCTACACCCCATGCATGGTGACTTCTTGTGGTCAGAGGACATCTGCTGCTGTGATCTGCCCATCACTCCTTCACTGTGCTTTTGCATTCCCACCTGTCCGACCCAACAAGTCACAGTGCTGCTGGGTCTATCCAATTCAACCCTTTCTGTGGCAAATTTGCAGGGAGCTTGCACTGAAGACTAGCCAAGAAAATGAAAAAAAAAAAAAAAAAAAAAAAAATACAAAGCAGTAATAAATATAATAAATCTATCAACACCTGAATGACCTCCTGTCCCCCTTCTGTGCCTCGGTCCCTCCTTGTGGTGACCCCCAAGCATCATCCCAACCTTCTGCAGCTCTTCTCCAGCCACGCCTGGGCTCCAGTCTCGGGAGCCAACTTTTATCCACTTTAAAGCTCTTTCACATGGTCTGAACCATTTTTACCTTTTCTCCAAGGACGTCCGTGGAAGTCTCCGTATGGGGGTTTCCTGTAAGTGTCCATGTGGTCAAAGGGCAATTAGGCTTTTCCACGGTCACCAGCTCCAGTCCTGCGATTTAGAGCTTGAGTTGGCTCAATCCTTGATAGGCAACACAGCATCTGCTTCTCTTCACATGCACACACAAAGCCTCACTATATTAATAAAATACTTTCCCACTCTTCACCTGATTAGTCTGTGTGTATGTGCCTTGGAGTCTATTTTATACGTACTACCTATGTGCGTGTACGTATGTACGTGCATAAGTGCTGTTCGTGTGTGCAAATGCACCCTCCCCTGATTATATACAAACAGATGTTTACATATAGAATGCGTATTACAAATTTAAATTGATACAGGAACATAAATCTGAATAAATCACAGCTAAGCTGCAGCTTAAAATAAACATTCTGGAAAAAATAAGCAAATAAATGTGGTTTTTTTTCTTTTTTTTTGGCAGAATGTTTATTTATTTAACAACAGCGATGCAGTTGCTTACACTTTCTACAAATGTTTTATCTCTTCTTCCTCCGCACCTGTCCCTGAGTGAATAGAGCCACATCTGTCTCATCTTGGCATAACAAGTACACATCTACATCTGTGAAAGATGATTCCATTTTTGAAGGAAACACTGTCTACTTTTACACTCCTGCAGTCTGCTAGAAATTATTACACAATGGATTTTGTGTCTTGCAGGAAGGCTGCTAAATAGTGAATAGCGAGTTTGGAAATGATACAACAAAAGTAATGCCCTACTTTAACAAACAGATAGCTAGACAGAGTTATAAATATATGTTTTGTCTAAACTTTACAGATAAGATAGATTCACTGATTACTGCTATCTTCAATTTACTGTTTCTAGCATAGGAGATTCTCACTTGAAAAGCTGAGGAAATGGGAATTGTAGGGTACGGGGATAGTAATGGGATGTAGATGTTTTCACCCACAGCTGCTGAGTCAAAGCCTAGAATGAAGTTGGTAGTGACTGAAAAAATACCTGATGGTTGTTTAGTAGCATATATGAAATAATCATTCCTGGCCTCCCATGGTGTCACCATGGCCAGTGAGCTCTTGGCTTTGGGTCCACTATTGACAGAGGGTTCTTGGTTGAGAGCAGCCACACGCTCATTAATAAACTATGAGGTGAGCTTTGGCTGATATAGTTAAGGGTTTAATGACGTAAAATAGCAAAATGGTCAAAAGCCCCTTGCTAACTGCATCACCGGTGACACCAAACTGGTGAGCAGCAGTTGTTCTGCACTTCTTTTATGGGCTCAGCTATCAAAGCTGAAGTAAAAATAAAGGAAATGTGAAGTGTCCTGAAGTTCCTCTTTCACTGTCATGTTTTCCTCACCATTGCTTCATTAACAGCTCTTGTATTAATGTTATGAAAGCTGTAGAAGAAGCACAGGAGGGGGATTCACCCAGGTGAGGATACTCAGCTTCTCACCTGGAGGGATCAGCCCAGGGAGAGCATTAACCCAGCACACCTGTGGGTGTATTGTCAATCCCTATTGGCAGAAATTTCACAGAAAAATGAGGTCTGGCCAAGAAATAGAAACTTAATCTATGGAAAAAAAAAACCCTGCTGGTAGTAAAATTTCCACTCACCACTTTCCATTGATTCCTGGCCTTTTTTGAATCCTTTGCCAGCCTGGAGATCTGTGCAAAGCATGAGAAGTCTTCCTTGCTTCTCCACCACTGAGAGCTTTCAAACTTAAAAAAAACCCCTAAATACAGAAGAGACAGCATTGCTTTCAAAGATTAATGTCATTTCTCAGACTTTGTGGCTTGTCCTTCGCTATGTTGCAGGGCAGAGTGAGAGCAAGACATTCATTCCTCTGTGATTTCTAAACAGTCCAAAGCACGTTAAAATCAAAAAGAAATCAATTAGTGTTCATGAATCTGATTTCAGAATTGGATTATTTTACAAGGGAAAAGAATCCAAATCAGAATGCATTATCAATTATAATTAATGCAATGCTTTAAAACATATGTGAACATTTAATGAAAAATCATTCTGGTCTCTGTATCATTCTAAGACTCTTTGCCTTGTAGAAAAGGTTGGTTCTTAATACTTGAACAAATAGAAAGGAAGGTTTTCTTTTAAGGCAAGTATGGAGGAGACAGCACAATCTGTACTCAGCTGAGCAGCTTTTCCATATAGGATATTGAAGTATTGATACCCAGGTTTCAGAGGCCATGATGCCAACCCTCTTTCCTCTTTTTTTTTTTCATCATGTCATGTACTATCTTTAGGCTTACTCAAGATTAACTGCTTGATTTACCCATCCTTCCTGGGAATCTATGATTCATATCTTCCCTTTCCCCCCCCTCTCTTCTGCCAGACCTTTCCAACTCCCAACTGCTGTTCTGTCTTCTATATTAAGCACCCCAGGCTCTGATGTACTTGACAATGCCCCTGTACGTTAAACACACACACACATATTAGTGATCTGAGATATTTTCTACAATGTGACACGCATACACCAACTTCAAATTCCAGACCTTTCATAATCGTAATAAATACCTAACATTCAATTTTTATCTGGTTTGTCTATATTATTTTTTAAAAGGAATGAAAAAAAAAAAATCATTGACAGTTATATAATGTGTATTATTTACTTAATAGCTGTTCTGGTCTATTGGGTAAATATATAGTCAGGCAGTTTTTAAAAACACGTATTACGTACCCAAGAGACCAGAGAGACTCTGAAGGAGCTGTTCCAGTCTATTGGAGAAATATGTATTTAGGCAATTTTTCAAAATATGTTAAAACTCCTTCAGTGCCATTCTGGTCAATTGGTTAAATATGTATTTAGGCTTCTTTTTTAAATGCCTTTTATGTAGCCGATAGACTGAAGAAACTGTAACTGCTGAATACGTTTTCATAATCTTTACCTTTGGGTATTGCTTATAGTTTCTTCCTATATTTCAGCTCTGTCCCCTGCTGTTGCATCTATCGCATCGCCAAAGAAGAGATACGTGTGTCACAAGCATCGTCACTGAGAGCAGTGACACAAGTGAGGGCTTATACAAATAGTTTTATATGCGAACAACGTTATGAATGACATTAGTCCTTCTGATCATCATCCTCGCTCACGGAAAGTGATGCTCTACATACATTTTCCCTGCGTTTGGCTCGCTGTCAGTGGACTGACATACTTTGCATTGTGCTGTACTGGTAAGACTGATGGATATTTTTAAACCAGCCACATTTTTCAATATTCAGAGGCACAAAATGGCATTCTGAAGCCCTGCTGTCAGTTCTGGGGTTGTTTATATGAGTGAAGTTTAGCACATGCTTGAAAGTATGAGCTAGATCAGGGCTCAACCAACAGCACTTATATCACTTTAAATCTAAATACATCATTTTCTTTTACATATATATACAGGCCTCCAAAATCTTTTTAGGTGTTCAAGGTGATAGGAAAATCAAATCTGATGGCTGAGCTGTAACACGAGTTTCTGAAAATCATAATGTAAAGTAGCTGTGACAGATGTTAGCATGCTGGGGTTTGTACAACTTCTGCTGTATTTCAGCTCAAGATATATATTTACATCTAGTTCTTTCTGAGTGAGCTCTGGTGAGAGTTTTATACAGCGGTAGAAGCAAGGGCTGGGTTTAACACAGCAGCTCAAGGAAGGCAGATGAGGAAACTTGTTTGTATTAATCCACACTTTTCAAGACAATTATATTTGCCCCACGGTTCCCTCTTTGCTTTCCCCCCCTTTATGGATCAGGTACCTCCACTGAACTACTGTTGTAAATTACTCCAATTTTTTTTGTTGTATAAACAGGACTAAACAAATATTTCCTCCTTTTATCCCCACTGCATGAACTAAATTCCTTCTCAGTTTATTCCTTAATGATAAATTAT
The DNA here is from genome assembly GCF_036013475.1 of Columba livia. Taxonomy (NCBI): domain Eukaryota; kingdom Metazoa; phylum Chordata; class Aves; order Columbiformes; family Columbidae; genus Columba; species Columba livia. The sequence goes on along the minus strand of NC_088608.1, from coordinate 3,581,735 downwards.
TAACTCCCCACACATAGAATCGATCCTGTTCAGCCTGCCACAGTCTGTTCGTCCCCACACTATCTTCATTTGCCTGCGCTGATAATTATTTCACAGAGGAAAAGTCTTTACCTGCCTTTTTCAGGTGGGTCCTCAGCTTTCCTTGCAGTCTCAGTTGCTATTGCTGGGGGGTGGCTGGTTCTGATCCACGACTGAGCAAATCTGGTGTTTGAAAACCAATCACTCACCCATCCAAGCGTCAGAGAGCTTGTTCTACCTTGATTTTTTTTTCCCTTCTGCAGAAATTTTGAGATAGGTCACTACAATCCTTAATAATTTTCATTCTCCTCGAATCACACTCTTTTTCATCTGTGGAGGTGGAAAAGACAAAGAGGCCAAAATGAGCATGGAAAAATGAGGATTACACAGGTATGCTCACACCAAGGACAGGTAAAAGTACATGTGCGGATGGACATAAAAAATGTGATGGCCTATACATACTTTAAACAGGCACATGCTAAGCTAGAAATATTCCTGTTGAAGTCAGTGGGGACTCTTCCATTCAAGCAAAGTGTAAACCTTTACAGATTGGAGTAAAATTATGTCACCATTTCAAATAAATCAACTACTTCGTTTTGCATTAAGGCGAGTGTAATAAAAACTTAAGTCAGAGGATTTTTTTAAAGACAAACAAATGTGGAAAAATATTGATAAGAATTCTGACAAGGAATATTAAAAAATGAAAATGTTGATAAGAATTCTGGATAAATTTGATGAGTTACTGCCAAAATAAGTAACTTTATTATCCAAATTATTAGACCAGCTGTAATGCTAGTATAAAAATAACAGTGCATTTCAAGTGATGCTATGTCACTCACATAATTTCATAAACAATGATCAAATCCCATCAGAATAAGAAACATCTTGTCTGTCAAACATTACGAGACGCTTTCCAGATCCACCGGTATACCCAGGCCTTTCCATTAATCAGCACTATGTAGGCTTTTGTTTTCTCTTTTTGACTCATTGAGCTGGATGCTGGGAGATGCTCTCGACAGGAACTGTTGCTGTGTAACATACTCAAGCCTGAAATGTGATTTCTATTTTTATAATACAAGGATCCCTGCTGGCTTAGGGGAGTGCTGGTAGGTGCTGTGTCCAGATCTGGATGTTGAGCTTATTCTGTACAAAGGGTAAAATTCCATTTTTATTAATATTCCAGTTTGTTTGGGTTGGCAGGGGCAAGGAGATAGATATATATATATTTATCTTTTTCACCAGCTTACTTCATAAGTTATTGGGGAGGTTTTCCTTTTCAAAGGATACTCACACGTCACCAGGCGAAATGCGGGTAAAGTGTAACCGGAGCTTCTGAAACAGCTCTGCCAAACTGCCTCACTTCTGCCTGTTTAACCGTGTTCAGGGTCCTCTCCTGGATGAAAAATGAACTTATCAATTTTTGTACCAAAAACATTACTGCACCAAAGTGCTTTAGAGGATTAAATTGCATTAAAAAAAAAAAAAAAAAAAAAAAAAAAAGGAAGAAAAAAGATTAAACTCTTGTATGTATATTAACCATCTTTAAAATACACAAAATTATATATAAAGGAGAAATTGTCACTGCTGCTCCACAACCAGGAGGTTTCTCTGCTTGTATATGGCAGTAACTGTAATAGAGAGCAGGATCCTGGCTTAATGTACCATCAACATAATTTAAATTGGCAATTTCAGTGATCCTAAGAATATTTTTATTGTATCAAAATGTGTGACAGCCTTGTGATGAGCACAAATGGGGGATGAGATCAGACCCAGTTGCATTTGATTAAATGGAAATGTGATGTTTTCAACAGTCAAAAAACGCTGGAGACACCATCAAAGTTATCAGTGCCCATCTCTTCACAATCTCTACTATGATCATTATGTTCCTGTACCATTGATCTACTACAAACCAAAAATTAATTTAAAGGAGGAAAGATCTTCAAATATTTATATCTGAATATATGTGTGGGCAAAATGCAGACTGGGAGCCAACAGCTTATTACAATAACCCAGATGAACACTAAGGCTAAATCTCAGAAGAAGGACTGATATTAAGATTTAGCCCAGATTTTGAGTCCTCCTTCCAGATCTGTGCCTGCACACGTTTTCTTCTTGTTAATTTCTTTTTCCTGTTGTAAAACTTGTTGCTTCTATCACCAGAAAAGATTCCACGTGCAGCCATTTGATTTGTGAGTGTGTGCCCTCTGGTCAAAGCACCTGGAGTCAAGAAGTGAAAAATGCCCATTGATGCGGAGGTGCATCCATCAGTGACTCCATCAGCTTAGCAGTAACTCAGCCTTTTCTAACAGGAATTTCCATTTTTCATGAGATACTAAGTAAACTCAATATCATAAAAATGATAAAATAATTATCTATTAAAGCTCTATTGAAGCTGGCTGGGCTCAGGCCACTTCTATACTCCGTCATCCCCTGCAAGAGAAAATAAAGTTGCTACAAAATACCCGAGTCTACTAGTCCTGACATCCTGATTTTTCCCCTGAAGAGCAAATATCACCGTATCCAAGGTTTCCTTTGACTTTGAAATATGAATCTTTGTTTTGTTTTGTTTTTCCTTAAACTGCTCTGGACACCACTCACAAACAGAAATGTATATTCTCCGTTACCATCAAATTGCAGAGTTTTAATGTTTCTTCTCTGAACTTTGCAATGCAGCAGTGAAAGCAGAGAACCCACCTGATTTCTCTCCCTAAGAAAAAAAATTATCTTAGTCATGAATAAGTATGGATGTGCACACCATCAGTGCTTCTGGGAAGACCAAGAGAAGACGACTTGTCCCCTGGATACGGAGATGGGTTTTAAGTTATGAGCAGATCCTGGTGAAAATCATGCAGATCCACCATAGCCAGTGGGAGCAATTCCAAAGGGGATTGAAAGAGGAAATAAAAGCCCTCCTGGTGTCAGAACCTCCTCTCACCCTCCTATCTGTGAAACACATGGATGGATGGAGCTCCAGCACATCTTGAGCTCAAGGCTTCTGCCTTCAGGAGCCCAGGACTGGGGTAACAACTCAGCACGTCCCCATCAGGGAGCAGAGAAATAATCTGGATTTATTACATGCTCTTATGCATATCTGAGAATGCAGATGTGGGGTTTTTTGCAGGATTTTTCTTTTTCTTATTTTAGTAAAATATTTAGAAAAGGGAGGTACTTCCTTACAGTACATCATGCGTTATAAACTAGTAAGAGGTAAACATAAACCCTGTGTTTTTTTTTTTCATCTTACACCATATTATTCTGAAATCAGCTTAATAAGCAATGAGAATGATACCTTATGATATCAAACTTGAAAAAAAAAAAAACCAACAAACAGCTTGTAAAATTGTTAATGAGAATCCATTTATGGGAACCAGGTGATCAAAGTCATCATGTTGATTGGCCTAAAACTAAGTGACATTGTTATAAAATATATTCAAGGTCCTTCATTTTTTTTTTTAGCTACAGTCGCAGCACCTGAAAAGCCTATGATAGGCATATTTGTATGATATATAAAAACTTAAGTATTTATCTCTCTAAAAGGCGAGACTCCTTGCTTGTCAGAAATTTTCTTACTGGGAAGGTTTCCAAAACCCCTCTCCTGTAGCTTCATGGAATTTTCTCAGCTCTTGTGTTTTTGCTCCTTCTCCACACCTCTTCCCCAGTGCAGGGAGGCACATCTGTCTGTTTTCTGCCTTATCAAGCAGACATCTACATCTGTGAGGAAAACTCTACTTCCTTAGCAAAAAAACCTGTATCTGATTGTGGTAATAAAGCACGACTTCCTCAGTTCAAAACATACATCAGACAGGACCAATTACTTCAAATGACTCATAGCAACAGGCAAAGCAATAGTCGTCTTTTCAAAGCCTTTGAACTTCTACCGCTTCAAAGGTGTACTAAAAAGTGGTTATGAGGCGATTGTCTAAAATTGCCAAATTACCAATTTCCAAGCTTTTGACGTTTGTTATTTCGAGCAATGAAATAAAGGAAAGCGGTTTGCTCACTCGCTGAGAAACAGAGAGCAAAACAAAAAGACATTTCCTAGGTGAAGAGAGCTCTTAATGTGATACATTCTTGAATGCAAAACAGAAAAATACTTACCCTTTAATCAAATAACATAATTAGATTACCAAACAATACACAATAATAATGCAAAATGCAAACAATATGATCCAAAGCTACTGAGTGAACTTAACAGGCTTTTAATCACATCCTGGAGGTCAGACAGGCTCCAAGTGTTATTAATGGGAATCAAAGCTCTTCACTTTTAGGTCACCAAGTTGGATGTGGCACCAGTTGGTTCTGACTGAATGTCATAACCATCTGTGAATTACCGGCGAGGCTGACATGGGCTCGCGGTCTCAGCAGACCCGAAGGACAGGTGTTTGCAGAATACAGAATTAAATACACTTACGAAGTTACTGTCTACAACTGCCAAATGAATTGTTTCAGACATACCAGCTTCCACTTTTCTTATGGTGGACGGAGCATTGTCCTTTGTGGTGGTGGCTTTCTCCTGACAAGAACCACACACACTGACCAAGAGATGCAATAGAACTTTTCTTAATCTAGTTGGTTAAGAGCTATTCTTTGGTTGGACTGATCTGCTCTCTGTAACTGTCATCATCATGAAATGAACTTTAAAAAATTGAGAAGAATCCTATATACTAAACATCATAAAGCATACTATTGCTACCTACTGTGTCAGAGACCTTTTGGTCTTCATGATGCGACTGTTATTTTAGTTTTATCAGGAATCTTCCAGTATTAAGACTACATTTAAATAAATATAGCTCTAGTTCAATTACGTGCTTCTGATTGCTTCACTGTCTTATTGAAACACTGAGTTTTGGCTCGTCATTTATTTTATTGACTTTTTACCAGTTTTCTTAAGGATGAAGGTGACCAAGCATGTGTTTAAACAGCACTTAATACAACTTACCATGCTCCATGTCGAGTGACAAGGAAGCTCTGGCTCATTGACACTGTGGTACCACTACAAGAAGACCAGGAAACAGGAAAGCCGAATTTATCCATGCAGGTGGATACTTTTCACAAGCCCCTAAAAAAACAAGGGAGAGTTTCCACCCTCATGTGTTTATGTCAGAAAGTATGGTAATATATCCTCCAAACTTCTTTTGTAGAGCTCTAAATCTCTGCAGATTTATGTTCAACTTCCATCACAGCACTTTCTAGCTCCACTAGGTCACATTTATTAATACATATCATTGAGCACTGGTCCTCAATATCAGAAGAGCCATAACATTTTTGTTCAGGAGAATGTGGATCTCCTCTGAGCCCATTAGGAAAAAACACTAGAGAAAAGGACTCAAACATTCCTAATTTTTTTTCCTAGAAGTCTGGGTAGGAAGAGTATGGGCAAATGCAGGTGAATAACTGCTGAATAAATTATTGTCCTTTTCATTGGACCAGGCATATTTATTCATTATTTCACTTTTAATAAATAATTGGGGTTTGTTCTCAAGAGAGTTTCTTGTCACAAATCAACACTAAGACTGAAGTTACCTCACTCCGATGTTACTGAACAGGGCAAACACGATGCGGTGCCATTCCCTAACTGGTGTAACTGTTCAAATCTGTCTTTTCATGCAAATAGTTATCTATATGGAATCAAGGAAATTAAGGTTCCATTATCTATATATATATATATCTATATATCTATAATATCTATATTAAAACTATTTTTTCTCTACAAATCTTGCCAGAAATATGTTCACACAACTATTCAAATAGAGAAATCCAACAAAAGAGAGGTAGAGAAAATTCATTTAAAAATCCCAGTAGTCACAGTGGAGATCTGTTCAGGGCTAGAAGTCACTTCTGGCTTTGGTAGGAAGAAAGCCTACAGGCACTTCTTTTTATGAGTAAGTTACATCTGTTCAGGCACTGTACTTTCCTAACACCATACTTTTGTTTTTTAGACTGAAGATCCTTCAAGTCTAGCAGCTCAGATGCTTGCATCCGTCTGCACCCTTTTGGGTAAATACCTGTCACTTTAGGCTGTATTCTTTGATTATCTCCTCCACAGTGTGATTCCAATCACCCCACTATCACACCGCTTCTCTCCTCCAGCACATGGTCAAGTGCCACCAACCCAAGACCTCGGGCTTCACTCCAGTTAAGGAAATAACAGTTTGCGTCCAACAGTTTCTGCCTTCTCTTGCCAATAACACTCAAAGCATCTCCGAGATTGATTGATGGAGCAAAGGAACATGGACTACCCAGTCGGTGTCTAATCAACTCGTTTCTTTGCCTGTCTCTTTGCTGGGAAGGAGTCAAACAGCAGGTACTTTTGTACGAAGCCACAGCTTCAGCTTAGCCTTGTGTCAACAGAAATACACCGATCTCTCCAGGGAAAGGAATTTTAGAAAGCATATTTTCTTCAGCAGCTATTGGTCACTAATCTGGAAGGACTAAGGAAACCTAGTCTTGGTCTGTGCCAGAGGTTTTGAATTGTCACTGAAATCTAAACCAATACCAAGAAATTTCTCCCATGCACCATTTTCTGTATCAGGGTCCAGTCTGTATTTTCCCATTCTCCCACAGCACACTCACCCATGCCCATAGAGACTTCACCGGCGACACCCTCGTTGCTCCCGAAACATGTTCTAATGCCGCTTTCCTAGAAAAATAAGGTATTATCACTGTTCTTAAGCATTGGTAGAATCTCTGAAAAAGGATCATCAGCCCGGAAAAGACAAGAAGCACCATCAGAGAGCATAAATTGCCCATTAATTTCCTTTCATCACAGGACGATAAATGCAAAGAACCAGAGTATAAACATTTGGAGGAACTACTTATGGTCCCTACACTTTGGTACAACTCCAAATGATGTTTTCTGTCATCCACTGAGGATCTGAATTATGAGCACATCAGCATGTACATTTAAACTGAGGATGCCCAGATGGGGAAACCTTCTCACCAGAGTTACGAAATACCCATCTGCCGCATATTAATACTCTTCAAGGGATTATTGTTTCACGCTGCCTGGCTGTTGCGGTTGGCGTTTGGAGACTGGGATGTAGGAGAGCAAACCAGTGTGGTTCTGGAGTGAGGATTAGGTTGAGCCACCATGGGACACCATCAAATCAGGGACAGTCTTTAAAGCTCTGACATGGCCCATTCTGAGCAGAAAGGGTTTTGGTAAGCAGAGCATCGCCTTACGGTATCAATTTGGTCAAATAATATGTTTATGGCACTATTATGAGATCAAGAGAAACGGTTAACTGAAACATGACATGTAACTGTTAAAGATTATACACTATCAAACACCAGCCAGGGACATCGAAAGGAAGAGTTGGTGCTTATAAATAAAAAATGATGTGGAAATTAAACAAACAACCCATGGAGACTATTTCAGGTTTTTTCTTTCCCCCCATTTCTTACATTAAACCACACAATAAATGTTCTTTGAGTTGGAGAGGTTTAATCTATGTGCAGAAAGGGAATTGGAGGCCGATTCAGGGTTTTTTTTTTCCTTTCCTTTCCTAGAGGCCTCGTTTTTATTTTCTTTTCAGGTATTGATTGTGAAAGTGATATCACACCAGAAGGTGCATTGATATGGTGTTGAGTAACAGAAAACTGCAAAGACTCCTTACAGTATAATCAAAGCTTCTGTCCAAGCCCCACACTCTGATGAAATCCAATCAATAGGGACGATTAAATGACACATACAGAGCCATCAATATTAAATACAGCCCATTTCCTGTACAAGAGCAGGGCAATGTAAAGTGGACAAGATAAAACTTGAATAGGCAGGTTATTTACAATGCCTGTACAGCATTTAAGCAGTGATGAAAGTTGGAAGCATGGATCATTTACATATTAATCAAAAAAGCAAATAAGCTTTTGAATGCACATAAAATATAGTTTGTTGGGTTTGCCATGTTTCCAAACAATAAATGGTTTTAAGTCATAGTTTGGAGGAGCAAAGTCAGAAGGGAACTGATTCCAAACTGAAAAATCGTTGATTCTGCAATCTGTAATTTTAACAAGTCATTTGGTTCTTACAGGGCTTATTTAGAAGTCCATATCATCTCCCTTTTGCCTGTGCAGTGAAAGATAGGATTTATGATTATTCACAGAATGGTTTGAGTTGAAGGGCCCTTCCCATCTCCCCCAGTGCCCCCCCTGCCATGAGCAGGGACATCTTCACCAGATCAGGTTGCTCAGAGCCCCGTCCAGCCTGGCCTGGGATGTCTCCAGGGATGGTTCATCCACCACCTCTCTGGCCAACCTGGGAGGCTGTCCATTTCAACTTCAGTCTACGTTCTGCCTCTAGAGTTGGCCAAGAGCCTTCCAGGTAGTGCTGCAATTTTCCACCACAAGCAAACGTGCAATATTTGGATGGTTTTGTTCAGAAACGTGCTCAGGCACATCCACACTGAAAAGTGGGACAATCTAGCCAAGAGCCAGTGCAGCACTGTGCCATGCAGGATTGGCGGCTTGGGTCCAAATGTGGGACAGTTACGTTGGGTTGGCACTGCCCTTGGCAGGACCTCATCAGTCCCAGCCCCAGGCTGCCATAGCCTCAGCTGGACCTGAACAAGCACTTCTAAGCTGAGGGATGTGGTGGCAGAGCAAACCCCGCATGATTTGAGTATACCAGTTCACAGCCACTGACATCCAACCAGTTCTATTTTTATGCTGAGCGAAGAAAATGTTCACCTTCTGCAGTGATTCCAGAGAAGGGAATGGAGCTGGGGAAGGAGCTGGAGCACAAGTGTGATGGGAACAGTTGAAGGACTTGGGGAGTTCAGCTGGAGAAGAAGGAGCTGAGGGGAGACAGGGACACAAAGAAACAGCCTCAAGCTGCACCAGGGGTGGTTGAGGTTGGATCTTAGGAACAGTTTCTTCCCCAAAGGGTTGTGGCGCATTGGAACAGGCTGTCCAGGGCAGTGCTGGAGTCACCATCCCTGGAGGGGTTTAAAAGACATGAAGATGAGGTTCTCAGGGACAGGAGGTAGTGCCAGGGTTGGGTTAATGGTTGGACTCGACAATCTTAAAGGTCTTTTCCAGCCAAAATGATTCTGTGCTGTTCCTGACATTACCTTTTCTGTCAGAAAACTGATCTGAGGAAGATAGAAATGCAAAGGTAACTATAGATATGAAACAAAGATCTCAGAGAAAAAACCAACTTCCAACAGTCACTCCCAAAGAGGACAGTGGGTGGTCCAAGCAGAGGCCAAGCACACATGACATTTGCCATTTTCATATCTCTCAGTGGTTGTCAGGGTTACCAGAGGGTCCATCAAAGGAAGGTTTTCCTTCACTGAATTCCCTCATGAGCATGTCTTCAGAGACGCACTGTGGTGCTCTCCTTGGGCTACGGAGAGTCCATCACCCAAACCCATCAGTTGACATCAATGTTTTTTGATAAATTCTCTCTATTTCTCTCCTGTGCCACTCAAACTGCTTTCACCAGTTCATAGAGGGTCCTTGTATTGCAACCACTGAAAAACACATCTAATGAGCTGGTTTCCTTCTGACATTTTTCTTCACACCATGACTTCATGACGTGCAGATGGGACACCAAGAGAAAATCAGAGATCTACTAGCGAAACCAAAAAACTGATAGATGCAGAGAAATAGGTTAAAAATATGGATCTCCAGCAAAACAGGCACTGATACCACATTGCCTTTTGTTCTTGAAAGAGAAGATAAAGGATGGATGAATTCCCTGCAGAGGGAAGGCAGACAAAAGCAGCAGAAGATTGGTAAGAAAGGTGCTGCTGTGCTACCTCTTCATTCCACATTCTTCACTGCTTTTCACACATGAATCCTCATCCTATTGATTGATAAATGCGTCTTCCTTTCTCCTTTTTTTTAAACATTAATTCATTCTTTTTCAACATGAAGCTTTCACAGTCCCTTTGAAGCTAATAGATAAAATTATTTATCACCAAAACCTGCGCTGGTTTTAGTGGAAGCCTAGTAGGACTGTTGAGAAGTTTAAAGTTAATCATATATTTATGTCCTTTGTTGTACTGGGCCATAAATATTTGGTATCTCCAGGATGAAAACCCTTCATCTTAACACAATTTTCTGGGATTTTTTAAAAAAACTCCTCAATAAAAGTTTTGCCGAGAAAGTGAGCCTGAAAAATGTTCTTGGAGGTGACACTACTCTCTGCCAGGACACTTTCACAAATAGTGTGGGGACAGCAGGTTGTTTGCCAATGAAAAGCTACTTTATCTTGACAAAATTGAAAATTGATGACAAAGTGATTGGGTATTTCTCAAATTGCTGTCAAATGTAATGACATTGGGTGTGTTCCAATTAGTTTTGTAGGCTTTCAAGATACAAGCTCTCTGTCCTTGCCTTATGTGTAAAAACTTTGTGTTGCGAGTCTATTCTGCTAAAAGACAGTTATAGCTGCTACAGCTCTCAAAAATGTCCTAGGGAATAAGACTGAGCTGACATATTTAGTCTTGACTAAACAAGCAACTTTCACTTTGCAAAACCTGAGCTTTCTTCTCTGGTTTGATGTGACATTATTGACGCACAGTGTAGGCTTGTAGGTCACTTTGCAGGCAAGACAGTATGGCACAGGTTGCTGACAGGATAATGAAGTTCATTTTGATGGACCGGTAATTAATTATACCCTTATGAGAGGTATCACAAGTCCTGGGACATACTGAGAATCCCACCACCAAGAGCAGAGGGGAGAAGAAAGACAAAAGCTACAGCAACTTCAACATCTCCCTTCTTCACGCTGATGAGCTGGTAACCAAGATCTCTCTCTCTCCCTCGCTATCTAAAGTACAACCAACATAAAGCTTGGATTGGATTGATACGGAATGCTACATAAAATGTTTGCTTATAATTATTTCTAGCACCCTTTTGAAGCTTAGGGATAAAACATTTCTAATTATTCAGCAGGCCGTTGGAACTCCTAGGCCTCTGTAATAGGGATTTAGCAGAACAACAAATAACGTACAGGGATCCAGATGAAAGGAGTGAATTTGAAGGGATTATTACCATAAAAAAGCAAATGAGTACTTGATGGAGTTACAACAATACAGAGAGTCAGACAGGGATAGAGAAATAATGCTAATTGATAAATACCTCGCTGCTTAAGCTTTCATTTGAGCTATGGAATAGTTGTAAAATGAGAGATACCTGTAATTTCCTTTTCAAAAAGATCACTCTGTTTGAAATACATATAGAAGGAAAAACTCTCAAATGCATCTTTTCTTCACTCCTCCCACGTTCACCACTTGCCATTGGTCATTACTGTCACAATAAGTAATTCTTAAAAAGGAAGGACCAGACTTTTTAATGGCCTTGCAGCTACAGGAAGGTTTGCACCCCAGTTCAGGATGAGAGCCCAAAAATCTTCTGACAGATCCTATGATCTGCACATACAGGAATACCATGGGCCATAGGAATCAAGGGACATGCAAGGAATGAAAACCAGATTTTCTGCTCATTACAATATACCACCAAATTCCTATGTTATCTTGATCAGATTCAAAGCAGAGCAAAGCAAAACACCATCCCTGGAGGTGTCACCATCACTGGAGGGGTTTAAAAGGCATTTAGGCGAGGTTCTTAGGGACATGATTTAGTGCTAGACTTAGGTTAGGTTATGGTTGGATTCGATGGTCCTATGATTCTATAAGGCAACCACAACAACAACCCCCTCCGCCATGAAACATAACCTAAGTCAGTGAATCATGATTTGTGAATAGTTTGAGGTGCCAGACCAGCTCTCCTCCCTAATTTTTTCAATAAGACAGACAACCTTTAGGAACTTTGCCTTAAATAAGGATCCATAAAAGTTACAAGTGGCACTTAAAGCACAAAATAAATGTTTCATATTCAGTTCTGTTATAAGCAACGTCACTACAACCACACTAGTCATTTCCCATACAGACAGTTTTTTGAGGATACAGAAGCTGTCTTGCCTAAAGGAGGGAAGGAAATAAATCTGACTTTGTACATACATGAAGAAAGAAAACATTAATAGGCAACTTAGCAGCTACTCTGCAAGCTGTATGCTTCATTATGTGACAAATATTGTTTTAAAGGGCAAAGATATGCGAAGCAGATGTATTGTAACTATCTCTAAAGCAGAGTTTCAATATAAGACGTTCTTCAACAGCTCAATACAGTCAGTTAGAAGCTTTCTTCCCCTCCGTAATGAAGGTAAAATGTTAGCATTATAAATTGCAGCTTAGAGAAATTATATTCAGACTTAAAAAAAAGAAAAGAGAGAAACCCTATGCACTAGATTAGCAGGGGTGGATCGTCTTGTTGAGGGTTGTGCTGCCAAAGCCTATTAAAGTAATTCACGTTTTACACATAGACATTACCATTTTCTCTGAACTATAACGTCCTTGGAGTATTACTGCACAGAGACATCCAAAACCCACTTTAGATGGGGCACAAAGGCACAGTTTGAGATTTACCTGTGCGACTTGTCTCGCAGGTGACAAGCATTAAGGCGGAAAATCTACACTTCTGTCAGATAAGCAGGAATTCTTAGTTTCTTAATTCACTTGGAAAGAAAGGATAATTACCTGAACTTAATTTCTGTGCCCATCTCAAATGGACTCTAGGGACAATCCTACAGATTAATGCGCTAAGAACGTAAGATTCAGAAAGAGAACGTAGGGATGTATGAAATAGGATCTCTTTTAAAAACCTGGATCAGAAACTGTATCCTGAACAGGGGAGGGGGAATCAGAGGAAGGGGAAAATCCAGCGCAGCATTAACACCTTTTGCTGCCTCAGCAGATTCAGATTTTGACAGTAATACTGATGATTTTTAAAGGTTGACTTTTTTCCTTGCGTTCTGGTGGATTTGTGAGATTTCTGTGACCTGAATGCTTCAGTCCTCAGGTGATGTTCATCAGGATTGCTTCTCTGAAATACAGACGGATTCACCCCTTCCCATCCACTAAAGATTTTCTGCTCATCTACACTATCATAATAATCTAGTGACGTTAATTAATTTTTTCTGTGTTTTATGCAATACTGCGTCTGCCTCTTCCCCGCCTCAAACTGTTTCGGTTTTGTTCTTTCTTGTCGTTGTTATTGCCCTGTGCCTGCTAAGTAAATCTGCAGCGTGTTACTTTAAAAGAAAAAATGAAATAAAGCTCATGTTCATAGTGCCAGTCAATAACACTACAGCATTATAATCAATTGCTATTTGTAGCAGCAGGACGAGCAATGGGGGCAGATCAGTGCAAATTACTGTCACCGTGTGCTGGCGTGTCGTGCAACCAGCCTGGATCACGTAAGACAAATGACACCGCGTTCAAGGGAGGAGACAGGACTTAGTCATACCTGTACCACGGCAGAGAGGCCCACGCCGGCTCCAAACAGGACGAGAACACGGTTAGAAAAACCCGCAGAATTGATAAGGTTAGAGAAATAAATTAATCCAGCAACGAGTAGTGCTGCTGAGATGCGAGGCTAAATGCTTCTGCTTTTGCAATGGGTTGAAGAATGGAGGATTACAAGTATCTGGGGATCTACAAAAAGGTTAGATAGCTTTTTAGTGAGCACCGGTGACGTCTCCGTTGTAGTTTAAACTGATGGTTTGTACAGGCGCCTGTAAGCCGTGGGGGTCTTCAGTTCAAAACACCTGTTATGATCAACAATAATGCCAAAATGAAATATAATAGCACCCACCCCCTTTCTATAGAAACAGGACTGTTTGTTACTGCTATAGATCACAGTAATGTAATTTTTTTGTCTGCGTTTCATTTGAGAAAAGAAATGCAGGCTCTGATCTCGGTGGGGGAGCAAGCTGTTATCTCAGAGCTCTGCTCTGGAAGCAGCAGGTCAAACAGGTAATTTTAAAGATCGAACTACTCAGTACTTTTTGTTTCAACGCCTTTGTGTCCATGAATTAGGCAGTTTATTTGGAACCCCCACAACTGCGGGGAAATGCAAATGGTGATTACCGGGGAGAGAAAGAACTCGCTGTGGACTAAGACCACGTCCTCTGGAAAACAAAGCCTTGGCTTGCAGAGCAATGTATGCTTATGAAATTACATCTGATTACCTGGCCGAAGGACTTCTTATTGATTTGGGGAGGTGCTCGACAGACTGCACTGTGACTTGTAGTCCTCCGTTCAGCCTTCAAGCAGAGAGTGAAAGAAGAGGAGAGGAAAAACCACCTCCAGGACCCCCCACCAACCTCATGTCGTCCAGCCCAGAAGAAACCCATCTCCTGGCAAAAAGGGGGATTCAGCAGCAACGCCAACGCAAACACTGAGCTCACTTCTGGGACTGCTGCAAAGGATGACAATTTATTGCCCGTTTTAATGATACAGTTTGCGATATGCATACTTGCCAACTGGGAACTGGAGTGAGATCAATGAGTTATTTTACATTGGTCCCTGTATTCTGGGCCAGAATGAAACTGTTGACCTGGAGGTGAAAGTCTCTCATTTTATTTCTGGTCCCTCTGAGTCATGTAGTCACCAGAAATAACACTGAGAGCAATAAAACCCAGCAAACAAACAAAACTAAGCAAACATCAAATATTAAGGAAAAAAGGTTTTGCCAAAGAGGCTCAGCACATGTTTTGTGAAGCTGCATAATCACTGACAGCGAAATCTGGAGCATAAAAAAACCTTCTCTCTTGGAGCTCAGGATTCTTCTCTGAAGACAAATGTTTTATAATAAATATTTTTGCGTCTGTGGAGCTTTGTGCAAAGTTGGACATGATATTTTTTGGCAATATCTGAACATCAGGAGGAATCTGAGAAAGTGTCACGTACTGTACTGGAGCCGGTCGCTCGGTGAAAGCCCCGGCCGTGAATTTACACGTCACATACGTGATGGGCTGAGCAGAGCAGGTCGAGGGAAACCGGAGAACTTCCTACGTTCGGCCTTTTGCGCAAAGAATCTGTCTTTGTATCTGCTTTTATCCGGGAGCTGAACTACCGAGGTCTTCACCTTTCTATTGCCAATTCGCTCTGAAACAGAGAGGAGATGTCCTTGTAGATTTTTAGATCCAATATTTGTCCTGTTTAGCAAGACCAGAATTACAGTTTCTTATTATTACTATTATTAATATTATGAATCATTATAATGATCATAATGGATTTTTTGCTACCCTTGTAGAGTGTAGTTTCCAAAGGAAATTTCTGTCTATTCCTGGCTAGCAAGCGTACTAGTTTGGGAAAAATAATCTTCCACTCAGATGTAGTTTAACTTCAAGTAAGAACTTGTTGGCTCAGAGATTACTAAGGAAAATTGTTTCGTTTTGCAACTGCAATTCCTATATTTAAACAAATGGGATTTTCCTTCAGAAATGTTTGAACTATGGAATTTTCCTTTGTTGGACAAGAATCAACCAAGTGTTTGCTACTAATTAAACCAAATCAGTTAGCTGAAAAGGAAAATCAGTGAATTTTCAAGGACCTTCCTACTAAAATTACAGTTTTGAATATAAGAAGAGGATTTAATCTGATTTTTTTTTTCCTACATTTCAGGTTTTATGCATTTCTATTATTTTGAAGACTATTAGGGATTCAGTCCCTCCTGGCATGTCAGCTTTACGTGATCTGCATCCAGGATCTGATTCAATTCCTTGTTGTCTGAGACCTTACAAACTACAAGGTTTAAACCTTTACAGTAAGTGCTTCTTAAGATCTCAGACAACAAAGATTCAGCTCTGTAACACCCTGAGATCAACCACGGATTTCAGAAAAGCAGCACACGTGCAATGAAATCGCCACATTCTGCAGTGTTGGGATGCAGGGTTGGGATGCTCTGAGTGGCTTGTTTGACCTCATTTTACTTTACACAAGCATAAGACGTAAATGGGAGACACGACAGTGGATTTCATAGCTTTGCAATTCATTGTTATTATGTTTTTTAAAGCACGGGACAAAAATGCATAACATTAAATGAATGCACTACCTTTTTCTTGACTTTTCCAGGAACTGCATTTAGGTTATGATTGCAATATTGAAATATTCTACTGCAGAGTAGAAACACTGAATTCCTAATGTTGCTATACAATGTATACCCCTAAACGCATATAAATTGATAATTATCTAAAAAAAACCCCTAAACTTTTCTGTTTGAGAAAGACTTTGGTTTTACTTTTCTGGTTTTCTGGCATTTAGGGAGTTTTAGTTGAGAGACTGGAGCTGCACAGTTAACAAAAATCAATATGCACTTTGCTGCAGTGGATAGCATCTTTTTTACCTGTTCTGAGGAGCCAAACCACTTGGACATACAGCATGATATTATTCCTAACACCATAAAAAAATAAACTATGTATTTTAATTAGCATAACAGGGTCAAATGGCAGAAAAAAATATCACCTGTGATACAAAACCTCTTGCTATTATAATGATACAGTGTGTAATTCAATATATCTGTTGAGATATTGACCTTCTGCATTATTAATGGCTTTGAAAAGGGTACTGCTGTCTTGCAACTCCTTAACAGGTGGAAACCAAACATTTATTGGTTTCTATATGCCAGATTACTTTCAAACTAAAAGTCAATGCAAATATGTTTGCAGCCTGAATTTTTGGGGCTTGTTTGTCGGGATTTTTTTTTTTGCTTAAAGCTTCTTCTTTACTCCCTTCTCCCCCAGAATACCTCAGTCATCTGAATCCCTAATTTCAGAGCAGTAATCACAACAAAAATATTACATTTTCTATATGTTCACCTTTAAACAATATTTTTGAGTCAGATACTCCGCTATCGAGCTATCCCAAAGCGGAGCCCAGTGCCTCCCACACTTAAACACACCACAAATTCTACAAAAGGACATCTTAGCATTGCTCTTATTTACCTTGTTTTGCCTTCCACCGATAACTGTCTGCTGTTGACAACATAAAAACCATTCAGACAGCAAAAGGTGTATCTGGTAGGACATAAAGTTGATGGTTTTGTTTGTTTGTTTTTAAAGTTCTAAACGCTGTTTTGAATAATTTATACATAAGTTATGAAATGCATTTCACGTCTTCCATTATTTTTAAAAACGTTTACCACTCAAAATGAGTTATATTTGAAGATCTCATTTCCACCCCCCCCATTTATCAGTTATGCAATAGAGAGAAAATATGACCATAAAAACATGATATTTTTTCTGCTTGGAAAAATCAGTTAAATATAAACCAATATTTTACCAAATATCTTGTGAATATTCCCCCTAAGGGTCAGATCTCGTGTGACTTTCAACATAGCAGAAAGAATTTATGTGCAAATCAACCATCAAGCATAAAACAACAATAGAGACAGAAGAAAAAGAACCAGAATAAATGAAGAAAAAGAACAAATTTTAAATTATTAAATCTAAAAATTCC
This sequence comes from Columba livia, assembly GCF_036013475.1. Taxonomy (NCBI): domain Eukaryota; kingdom Metazoa; phylum Chordata; class Aves; order Columbiformes; family Columbidae; genus Columba; species Columba livia. The sequence goes on along the minus strand of NC_088608.1, from coordinate 3,564,411 downwards.
AAAAATACTGTAAGAAAGGCTGAAATATAAAGCTTTTTCTATATTCCTTTCACTGAAATTTTAAAAAGGCAAATATACTACACTTCTATTAGGAGAAACCATTAAAAATAGCCACGACCTCATTTGTAACATCACCAAATATTAGCATTTCTTTTTATTCTAATTGTCAAACTATTTACATATATTATGCTATATTCAATGTACAGTGATGTTTAACTGATTTGGAAGCACTGACCTATAATCACAAAACAGATAAAAGGAAGTTTTAATTTCTTTTAAAATATGTTCTAATTTTAAAAGTCTGTTTGTAATTACTTTTGTTTCCTTAGGAAGTGAATTTATATATTATATGTATTGGGGTGTTTTTGCTAGTCCTGGGACGGTTAAAGCACACTGTGGAAATTTCAAATTTAAGTCAACTTTCATTAATACCACTATATCATGATATCATTACTATTTCATTCTCTGACATTCACCTGCTACAAGTGACACTAGAAAATGCATCAGTCAAATTTGTAACTTGTCGGCTCTAAATCTTTTCTTCATCACAGATTTCATCTGTTAATTGATCCAGGTCCCAGCATTATGTACCATACCCGGTATGAAGGAGGCCTTGCTGGTGACGGAATCTTTTCATGGATCTGACCTGTTTCTATTGACTGGGTCAACTGGAAATAGGGGACATTCTGTCTTCTGATGTGCCATAGGGGAGATCTTTCTCCTTCTTGGGTTGGAGACAGTGAAGGAAATCTGAGCTTGGATCTACACAGTCAGGGCTTTCCTCCCCAAGAATTCAACATGATACAATGCATTCATCTATTTTCCTCCTCTAACCCATAGCAAAATGCTGACAAAGCCAGAAGAAAGCTGACTCTGATGGGCTTTCAGATTCAGAAGCTCTAGATAATCATGCAGATTTCTAAATGTTTCTTCAAAATAAATCTGAACGCTGATCTTGCGTAGGGTTTCACAGATGTGTTTTCTTTCTTTTTCTTCTTTGTTTTGTTTTGTGTCTCGGAGACCCAAACTATAGCATCGTAGTTCTAGGTTGATTGAGACATAGGTTACAATTTGCATATTACACGGAATTGGCACTTGCTCTCAATTCCAAGAGGGGTGACTGAAAACAAGTATCAGAATTTGACTCAACAAAAATATTTTCACTTGTGTTAAAATGGTGGTTCTCATTTTCTTGCAGTGCCATAAGTTACAACACAACGTTGAAGGGTGAATTACTGTTGCTGAGAGAAGCACCATCTTCCTGGTGACTCACTGAAGCCTCAAGCCTGGACTTCAACACAGACGTTTTGTCAGCGGATTAGGAAGAAATTTTGTTTCACTTGAAACATGCTGACTGGACTGAAACTCCACGAAAAATGCATGTAAATATACCCAAAGATAGATGCTACATTATATCGAAGATGAACAGTTTGTGAAACAGCTTTAGGAAGAACGCCGATGCCACGGGGGAAGGCAGGGAGTCAGAGGTCTGGGTTGATCTCCCAGCTTTGTTGGCTTTTGTGTCATGTTAGGCAAGAGCTCTCAAAGTCGCTATAACAACTTGCATATTACACAGAATTGTAAGCTTCATCTAAGCTCAGATGAAAATCTGCCCCCAAATCTTATTGGCACTTTTAATGTGAAATATAATTGTAGAAACACAGATGGTTTGGGTGGGAAGGGATCTCAAAGCTCCCCCAGTGCCCCCCTGCCATGAGCAGGGACATCTTCACCAGCTCAGGTTGCTCAGAGCCCCGTCCAGCCTGGCCTGGGATGTCTCCAGGGATGGTTCATCCACCACCTCTCTGGCCAACCTGGGCCAGGCTCTCACCACCCTCAGGGCCAACAATTCCTTCCTCATATCCGACCTGAATCTCCCATTTTAGTTTAAAACCATCATCCTTTGTCCCATCGCAACAGTCCCTGCTAAAAAGTCTGCCCCCATCTTTCTTACAGTCCTATTTTAAGTACTGAGAGGCTGCAATAAAGCTGCAATAATATTTCACTGCTTTACAAGTAGGTTCAAACTACTGATGCTGCATTTCTGGCATCCCTTATACACACACATGCATGTGGGTGGTGTTTAAAGCAACTAAATTTTCACCTTTGTCTGCAACCAGGTGCAGTCACCAGCATCAAGAGTTGAGAAAGGAAAGCAGGACCACCGAATAGACATGGCTGCAGTCCTAATTCAGCAAACCTACATGAATTTACCAGTGGAGGTTATGGCCTTGATACCGAGGATCAGATATGATGGTTTTTATTCAAAACAAGAGATGACGGAAGCAAAATATTCTGACTTTATGAATCCATGCAGTCAGGATGTTCTTCCTGCACTTGGGTTCGACAGGAGGTGATAGAGATGGACAGCTTTCATCACTTTTGGGATCACGGCTGGCAAGAGCAGGGGCAGGAGCCTGTTCTTGTGTCTCCTGATGTCGAGAGATGGCAAGGAATATTCTATACTTTTATAAAAAGCAGTAGTAACGCCTGACATTTCAACCCCCTCCTCCCGCCCCGGGCAATAAGCAAACGATGACATACTCAGGGTCAAATCCTGCCAGCACTATCCAGTGCCAGTAAGGTGGTGCTCAGCAGGAGTATCTTTTCCAGCATCTCTTTGTGAGGACGATGCTGCTCCTGAGTGCATCTCCCAGCCTCCCGGGGGATCTCCGGCCACCTCGGCGCTTCGCAGGGCCCGGTCGTGCATCGCACCTCTCCGTGCCCCAGGAGGCCGCCGCTGCAAAAGCCATAATTCAGCCTCTAATATTTTGATACTTTAACGTGACGGATTTCCCTTTTAGTGCACGCACTGATTTGCTCTGATCGAGGGAGAAAGCTGCGCAGGTTTCCTGCATTTCAGATGATTTTAGTCTAAAACATGCAAATCCCCGCAGTGCATCCCCCCCTGTTTCTTTGGCATTATGTCTGCAGAACAGCGTCAGGAACGATGACACCTCTTCACAGAAAAACAGAGAAATATCTTTTGCAGGATGTGAGATTTCTAACGAAAGCTTCCCCGTGACACGAGCTGATGAACTGTCTCCATAGAGTTCTGATTTAATTTGAACTATTCTCGCCACTCCGTCATAAACAACACCATCCAAAATGCTAGGCAATAATTAAATTTCACTGGGAAATAATAATTAATAAGGGCACAAGTGAGCTGCCTCTTCATTTAAAAAATATTTCTTTGCCATTTATGTTTGGTTCATCTGAAAAGCCCATGAGTTGTGAAGATTAACAAATTATATTGAAGTCTCCCACTTCAGAGGTATTATCAGTGAAAGGACACTCACACAGTTCTACAATTGTGTAAAATACATCATGGAAATGTTATCTTCCTATCTAAAATATTCTCTTTGAACTAGATATCTTTCAAATTTGTTAATAAAATGGTGCTATTTTGAAGTATAACTCCAGCCAGCCTACATCTCAAACCTATATTGTATGTGTATTTTTAAATATTAAGAAAACAATAATCAAAGACAAAAAAGGGTAGAGAGGAGGATTTACCTTCAACTCGAGGAAACACAATAATATATTTTCAAAATCTGTGTGGTTTGGATTTACACTGGACCATTTTATGGTAGGATAAATATATGATCCTATTTTTCAAAATACATTCTGATAGCTAAAATATATTTAAGTTGCCCTCTGTCCTTCTCTCTTGCAGGAGAATATGGGCTATACGCATGCATATTTATTCAGATTTCTTTTTCTTTTAGACATTCCTGCAGCTCTTTTGTTGGCCAACTGTAAACTGATCACTTACAATTGTACTTGAGTGTTTAGTGACCAGAAAATGTACAAATGCTGCTGCTGCCAGAGTAACTGAAAGTGCACAAGCAGATTGAGGGAAATACTACAGGCAAAAATTAGCCATCATTAGTTACCCCTGCTAATATTGCAGAAAATTGAAATGCTTGCCTCACTGAGAATTGAAGAGCATTTCTGAAGTTTATCCAGAACAGAATATCTGACTTTTAAATACAAATAAGATATAAAGTGTGGCAATGCATTGTTGTGCTGCACGTTAGCGGTTTGTAGGAAAATCTGCTAAAGCCCCTTCATGGCAATCAATCCCAGATAAACGCAGGCCTGTTGATTATAATTTTAACAGCTTCAGATGCCATTTTAGGGTGGGGGTGGGTGGGGAGAGGAGAGGGAGCAAACTGGGTCTCTGCTTATAATGATAAACATAAGACCATAAATGTCAGACAAAGGCCAAGAACATTGCAGAGGACAGATTGCCAGAGACCCAGCCTAAACGTAACGAATGTTTGTTGGGTTTTGGTTTGTGTTTATTTGTTTTCCCCCTGAAAACACTGTAGTAAATGTAAAATGCAATAATAATCATATGAAATACCTCTGCCCTCACAAAAGAGCTTAAGCTCTATGGCCTGTACTCTCAGGCTGTGATCTCTGTATTTTACGTTTCTAACTCTGTTATAATGGAAAAAACACATTTTCATGCACGAAGATGCAGAGCAGCAGCCTAAATCTATGTACATCTGGTTAAATTTACAGAGATGCCATTCTGAAGGTGTCCCGTCTCTTTTACCGCTTTTTAGCTTTCCGAGCTCTCCTTTGCACGTCTTCATCCTCAACCTTATTCCCCGATTTCTCCCAGGAAAAATTAATACAGGACCTTTGTTTTTGGTGCTGTAGCACCCTGGACATGCTAAGGTAACCTTCTGCTGATATTCTGCGTATTGGGTTTCACAGATGACCTTACTGTCGATATCTCTGTCGAGCGCGTTGCGGCAGCACCTGTTAGAAGCGCTACGGGCTCCCATGCACATGTGGGACCATATTGGAATGATGCAGTTCATTTGACATGATGCAAGGAGGTAGGGTACGTGTTGCCCAACATATTTAAGCGGCATTATTGTTTGATCAAGGAAAGCTTTTGAAATATTTTTGCACAATGGAGAGGTTTAGGCACGATAACATATAAATTGCAAAGGTTCATTTTGGATCCTCATTACCAAAACCAACCAACCAAGGAGATAACATAGAAAAAAATGCCATTCCCTTTTCTTTCCTTTTTTTTAAAAGATAATGCCATTATACACAAGGAAAGATTAATAATTAACCACAGTGAAGACACATCTTTTGCAGTCATAAGAAATAGAAAATACACAGCAATTCTAATATTTCTGAAGCTGTTATACTTCTTGTGAAAGATTAAAATGCATGGAACAAAGTACCTCCCCAAATGCCAAGCTTTCAAAACAGGTACAAGAAATTGCTAAAATAATTTCCTGAACAAACAAAATGCTCAACTCCTGTATCAAAGCTCATGCATCTTACATGTTCTCTTGTCTCTTCTTATTTACATTAGGATTTCAGCACCTGACTGTACAACCAGTGCATTTCTTGTGTATCTCTCACGTTACAAAGATTTTTGTTATTTCTTGTAGCACTAGCACAGAAGTCTGATTATTATTTCTATTAAACTTTGATTTGGAAGTGCAGGAAAAAGAAGTATTAAATAAGACAAGCCACTTTAATCTTGCCTCCAAAGGTAATTAGAGTCTCCAATTTGATAACCTTTCGCAAATACACAATACCCACTGCCACTGAGCCGAGTAAACAGATGATGTTGCGCAAATTGTATGGAGTTATTTGTATGTAATCCTAAGGCGCCAGGTCAATTGGATCCAAAGACAAACTAGGAAACCACAAAAAAATAAACAACCCAACCAACCTACCTCATGCTAAAATAAAGCAGCAAGGTTTCCAGGCAAACATAGTGCTGTTTACCCCTGTTAACTGTGTCTGTCATACACTCTTAGACCTACACAGCGACAACAATACAGTCGATAAAAGGAAAGAAACACTGTGCAATTTGGTAGTTAGTATTCATACCTGGAAACCACTGAGTAACAAATATGAGATTTTCAGAAAAAATACTATATTGTGAAAAACACTTCTATAGCAATTTCATCCCAGGGTTTCCTTATAAAACTAGCAACACAATGAGCAGAATAACCCTGTGTTGCTGTTGCTCCAGACTCACCTCTGTGGCCACTCAGACTCTGCTTTACATCTTTATACTTAGTTTGTCTCTGACCTGAAACAACAAAGCTATGAACTGTTAACCAGAGGGGGAAATCTCAGGCATTCAACTTTTAATCTTCCAGCATGGTCGTTCTTATTCTGTCAATAATAAACACATTTGTTAGCTTGTGCAATCTTGTATATGCATCTATCCGTTCCTAAAAAATACACGGGCACTGGGCTACTAATGACCAATAACTTTACATGAGCTCTATGTTGTTATTAAAGAGGAGAAGAAATAATAAAAAAACAACAAACAAACAGGAAAAAAAAAAACACAAAAAATAAAACAACCCAAACTTCACATAGATAGAGCTGAGAGTCAGAGATGTATTCACCAGTTGAAAAAGGAAAAAGTGAAGAAATGCAGAGCGGGTGGCACTCTTTCCAGTGTGGTTTTATCATTGTGGTATTAAATCTACTCCCCAAGGTTAATTTTTTCATGTTTCCTCTGTATATTTGTTGTCTCCAGTGTGATTTCCCCCCCAGGAGAAGAGCGTAAGAACTGACGGGTTTTTTTTTCTGCACAGCTCTCTACAGGGTTGGATTCATCTGCCACATCCCAGAAGCAGCTGAAATGAAGGGGCTGAGACTAAAAACCCTTTTCTCAACCCATTCCTTTGGAAACGTGATGGCTTGGGAAACTAAGTCCGTGTTTTGTAGAAAAAATACAGGGAGAAAAATGGCCAAGGGCCCTTGAATCTACATTAACAGTCTTATTGAAGCCAACTGGCTGAAGGATGCCAAGTCAGATTGTGTTACTGTCCACAGACCCTACTTCAACCAGCCTTTTTTGATGATATACTTTCCACATTTCAAAACAAGCAACAATTAGACTAAATCAACTTAATCTCACAGATCCACACAGCTTTGTTCTAAACTACAGATAAAAATGAGGTGATAGGTGTTAAGGATGTATCGTAATATTAATATGTGGCGCTAGACTATCTGGCTTCACAGCAAAGTTCCCGTAATTGGGATTTTTATCCCCTGGAAGTCAGAAAAAATTATTGACAGTTTCTGGGTCCTAAATGCATCACCGTTTCAAGTAAAATAACAAGCTTTGCCTCGGGCTGTAGTTCATGCTATGTGATCACTTGATACTTTGTGTGGCTTCCCATGGCAAGAGAAAGGGAGGGAGACAGAGAGGAGCCTCCCGCCAAAGAGGAGCAGCCAGCACATCCCTTCACGAGCAATTATTATTTTCATTCTATTATTTCAACATCGCCATAATTAACGAACATCCCAACGTGTTTGTGTGAATCCAGGGTACTTATACGAAGGGCTGCGTGGCGGGTGATTTTATTTTTGGTTCTGATCTTTATTTTTGGTTCTTTTTTTTTTTTGCCTGGGTGCTTTGCAGCAGATTGCCGTTCTCTAACTGCATTATTGTGGGGTAACTGGAAATGTTTTACAGGCAAGTTCTGCCATTTAGCATACAACTGTAATATGGTTCTATTATCCATTTTCAATCAATATTTAACCTTTTCAATAAACAACTTAAGTGTACTAAGCCAGAAGGAGGAAAGCTAATTGCGACATGATATATTTGGTTTCCAGGTATACTCAGCTGGCTAAAGTAAAGTTAATTAGGTTATAGGTAGCACAGCAGCATTTAGAAAAATATATCTTCTGCCTCATAAACCTTTTGTTCAGTCAATAGCATCAGCAAATACTTGCGGATGAAGCCTGTAATATGATGACCACTACTCGAAAACCCAGATTGTGCATTGTGCCCTTGCAAATGGCAGATGTTACCAAATGGTACTGTGGTAAATGATGGAAGGTGGTGGGTGGACACCACGGATCTCCACATCCAGCTTTGTGTTTATGCTCAGGAGCACATTGGAGAGCCCAGTGATAGGAAAACCAGCTCCTCGGAAGAGGTGACAACACAATGTGTTTCAGTAGCTTTTTTTTTTAGAAGATAGAAAACAAAAAGTAAGAGGCTTTATTGTTACACTATAAAAAGCTCATTGTTTATGGTAACTTCACTGAAGCAGTATAAGCTTGGAAATACTGTTGTTGATAATTAAAGGATGCTATTGTCCACTGTTTATTTATGATTTCAGTTCCATTACACCCTTTAGAAACCTTTCTGCTTTGCTACTGCAATGCACAAACCAACAAATAACTTTACTTGCAGACTCTCTTGAAAAGTCCTTGTTTCACTGGTAATCATAATTGACTTTTAGATAGGTGTAAGTAGCCATTTTTAAAGGAGAAAAATAGCATTTAGAATTCACAATGTCAGTGTTAATGAAAAAAAAATGAAAACAAAAAATTAAAAACAAAGAGAAGTCTGCTTAGAAATTCTTTCTGTTGAGTTATTTTAATATTTCATGTATTGTAGATATATATTTTGTATCTGTTCACCTGATATGGTTCTCACTACAACATGATACAGATGATTATCTATTTTTTTAAAGAAAAACTTACTGCTAATAAACCCAGGTAAAAAGTATCATTCTATGGATCAGTTATGTAATCTTGATATGAACACCCATCTATACTCAGCCAAGCAGTCCTGTTCAGCAAAAAATGAATAATTCCTGCCCATTTAACTGATGGGAGTTTTTCCCTGGATCAAGCTTTAGATCCCTTGCTTATTTGCCATAGTGAATACTGTATAATAAGGATTCCAGGAAAGTCAAATGGCAAGGCATGCAGTGATTTCAATGAGACCAAAACTAGGCCCTGAATGATCAACACTGATCTTTATTATTTGAGGGTAATAATGTGCCGCTCTCGTTTACTAAAAGTAACTGCTCTGAATGTGCTATAGTTTCGAGAAGACTGAACGAATGCATCTGTCTTCGTGAATGGTGATTAAAAAAAAATGCAAATCCTCTTACATCTTTTCTTCCTGACATTAGGTCATTGCTTTATGGCCTTCTTTTCATTTGCACATCCATAGTAATTTCTATTTTGGGCCACTATTGAAAATATGAGATTCGCTGGATCCAAATAGACATTCTTATAATAAGCAGATTGTACTGAGCTACAAAAGCTGCAGTATAATAAAATAAATTGTATGAATGTGAGAAGAATGTGTAAGAAGTTTCATCATAAAAAAATGACCAGTAACATTAAGATGTTTTGTATGAGGAAAACACTCCAAGCACTGTTCTTTGTTACTGTATAAAAAGCCTTTTTGCAATGGCTGTTCCCTGACACAGAGTCTTTATATGTGAAATAATTTATTGCCATACCTGTAACTGAAATAATGACTAAATCATTTAAAAAAAAAGTCTCATAGCTCCAACAGAGTAAATCTTCTACAACTTGCTGCAGTGTTAATCGTAAGCATGTTATACAGTAAGTTTGCCTGAAGCTAAGTTAAGCAGGCAGATTAGGACTGTAATATAGTATCAGGGCTCATAAATCAAGTGTGCTTGCAGATTTTCTTTCACTTACTGCTCCTTCTTACAGTTCAGACAAGTCATAATTACACATCAGTAGGCATTGTGAACAGAGGAATGAGCTACAACATAACGCACAATAAACCCTGTCATATAAAAGCAAACTGGATAAAATAACAGAAGCAATACTCCATTTTACAACATCACACTAAAGAATTACACCATGCCATTGTGTAATATTCTGATCAATCAAGAGCCCATCCACAATTGACAGTCCCAGTAGGCTAAAATTTACTATTCAAAGATATTTTCCATTTGTATTTATTATTATGATGATTATGATTATTATTATTAGAATATATGGTGAATGAGAACTGTAAAAAGCCGGAGGTTCAAAATAAAAAGTGCTCAGTGCAAAATACAATTAAAGACATTTTCCTAAAGCTTTACTATGCATGCAATCTTTTGGCAAATAATAATGGGGAAGGCGTAAATGATTTTTCATTCATAGTTTGTTAGCATTATGGCACAGAGCACAGGTACTGTTCACCATCTCTTCTAAACCAAAGCTATGCTGACTGATGTCTCTTAGTTATTTCAAGGCTTAGGATGAGATCAAAGGTGCTATAGCTTTAGCGTATGACATTAGCGGAACACTGAAAATGGGATTTGACAAAATGAGAAAACATTGGTTATTTTAAGTCTAATAAAATAATTTCAAAAGAGTCACTAGACAGCAGGTAAACTGCCAGCACTGCATAGAAGCACAAGGGTTGATGAGGTTCCTGCTTTCTCCCCTAGAAATTTATCCTACATTTCCACTTTTAGTACAAAGAGAGCAGAGAGCTGCTCCTACTTTCATTCATGCAACGGTACAGCTCTTTTACTGCCAGTTAACCTGTGTTGCAGCCCTATGGTTTGTCCTTTGCTGCATTCCTCCTTCTGATAATTTTTCCACATGTGATTATAAACAATTCCCCATGTTTGCATGTTGATAGAAGAGCATCACAGATACATGCATGTGGAGGTACATGGAGAAGACGAGGACAATGCTGCTTCCAGAGAGGCAAACTCTTAGACTGGTCTTTTAGCCATTCAGCTTGGATGGTCCAGATAAGAAAAATTCACCCTGGTACTTACCCATGAGCAGGCTTGGCAACATAGTATCAGTAGAATCTGATTTTTTCTTTTTCCAAATTAGGTTGAATTTTAATAGCATGTACCTGTTTAGCTTTACTGATATGTTATTTTCTGTTTGCATTGGGCCTTACGATCCTAAATCATTTAAGCGCTATTAAAAATGCCCATGTATATGTTTTAAATTTTCTCCTTTGTACCAAACGCTCTAGGTGCGGATCTGGGGAAAGGGAGTGCTACGGTCTTTCTCTGGAAAGGAGAAAAAGAACCCAAAACCCAATAGTAAATTGAAACTGGAAGATACACCAAATCTGGTGTTTCAGTCAGACAGAACTTCCCATCACAACTTGTCCTTATCTTTGCTGAAATGGGATCCAGTGCAGAAAAACACGTGTTTTTAAGACTTGGCCTGTAGAGATCAACGTCTCAGACTTTGAGTCAAGCATGGCCAAAGGCAGGGGGTGGAAACAGAAACTGCAGTGCCACACAGAATATGTAATGTCCATATTCACCATCTCTTGTAATATGATAAAAATTATTACTGTTTCACCTCTTTTCTATGCACCATCTTGGCCTCGTCCTGGCTTTTGCCATTTTTCACAGATGAGAGTGTTTTTCTAACGCTGGCCTTGAGGTCTGCCTCCCTCAACCTATCCAGTATCTCTCCTCATATTGCTTTTGATTCTCATTTATGTCTCCAGCATCAGAGAATTCGCCTAACATCAGCCTGAGCTATCCCTGCTGCTATTCTCGGTCACTGCCGATGGCATGGCCATTTGTGATCAAGTTTTCATGACCCTACTGCTCTGTCTCCATCAGCCCCTGGCTGGAGCTTGTTGCCTCTCCAAAACTGCAAAGTTGGGAATCCCAAGGCAGTTACAAGGTTTTACATTATTTCACCTTTTCTAGCTCTCCACGTTAAAGTATATTGCTTACTTTTTACAGATTTTTGTGGAGTACAGTGCTTTCACATGGCAAACCCACCCTGTGTGCACCTAATGGGAACCTCCTGAGACACGCAGCACATCAAAACAAGTTACTGATAGAGAGTAGGAGACCTTCTCCATTACTATGAGGTCATATTTGCAGAAAAAAAATGAAAAATAATAATAATTATATTTTAAAAAGCTTAAATTTGCATCAGCTGTCCATCCCAGCTTCCTTGGAGCTGCACAATCCAGCAACTGCAGGAAAAATTGCAGTATCCCCCTCTGGTTGCCATTTGCTTACGTGGGTTCCTTTCCAGCATCCACCTCACTGGGAAAGCCTTGATTTTCTTTCAGAGGAGCAAAGGTAAAACATTTCAACTAAATTTTAAGAGTAAAGTGAGGAAATACAGCCTCAGAGAAATTAACTTATGCATACTCATTTTCCTTTCAAGAAATGCAAACGAGTATTTAGTTAATTTATAGAAAACAGATTTCTGAATATACTGCCCTTCTGTGTTCTCTCCATTCTTCTAAGGTCTGGCCTGGCTCTGCATCTTATCCAAGCAATGCTTTCATCCTGTTATCCTCCTCAGTTCTCTGGAAGTGTAACAGTAATGCTTTTATTACTGGTCATTTCTTAACAAATGGTCCCTTCCACTGCTCTCTTGCTGCACATCCAGCTTATGGTCAGAGGGCTCCTGTAGGACAATGGCCACACTGGTGGCAAGTCCATCTTCTGCATTAGAGGCTTTTTATAGGCTGATCTGTCAAAGCTTCCCACGCATCCCCCTCCATCAGATGTCAAAATCGTGACGGACAGCAAATTAATGGTCTCACACAGCGGGAAGACTGAAGAGCACTGTGATATTTATAAGCTGAAGTCATATATTAATTATCAAATCACCTCAAAACATCAGGTTGTTTTTCCCTCTAATAGCTTCCTCATTTGTAAGATGTAGGTACAACATCCTACTCAATCAACATTATTAAACACTATTCATTATTTTTGTAATTATCTGGGAAAAAAATGGCAGGTTTGAAGTCGTATATGCAGCAAGTCATTGCGGGAGCAGATTTCCTACACACGTATGATCTCTCCACAAAATAAATAGCTACTGGGCCTTCAGATAGTTACTAGCTCTACATAAAGAAAGAGTCCGGTTGCTGGGGTTTATATTTTCCTCTTTCTTTAGGGAAAAGTGGCAATCTGCCTGCTATAACCCTTCCCTTTGGGTTGACATTCATGTTTTCTGTCCATAGCTCTGACATAATTTTCAGCGTGGCTTGAGATGACACCAAGGGATGGAGGTTTTGCTTGAGTGTGGGGAATCTGATTCACTTTGTCACTTTCTGTTTCTGAATCAGTATTAGGATCTGAAAGGTGTTGGGCTGAAAAAAACACCCAAAACAATCCAACATTGAAGACCTGCATGATATTCCACACAATTAAATTTAGAGATAATATTGCCGTACATCTAGACACCGTGGTAGAGGACAATTCAAGTCACCATTTCATTCCTGGACTAAGTCTGTGAGTTTTTTGTGCTGACAGAATTGATATTCCCTGATGAAGGGAGAAGTGTTTGTAAAGCACATAAAGGCTTTAAAAGTCTAAAAAGCAGAAATTAAGTCATTTGGTGTTTAATGCTCCTGCTTCAGAGTAAGACAAAAGGAGGGCAACTTTGCCATCCACGTAGGAATAAATGTGAGGTGCTAACCTGGTCAAGCATTATGATCCTGTCTTTATGAATTTTAGTATACTTTTTAAGGGCAGATGTTACAGTAGGACGAAGTACAATGAGTTTTATCCAGGGTGGGGAGGTCACACAAGCAGCTATTTATGTACATTTGCCAACGAATAGGGTCTGGTTGAGTTTTAGAATAAAGACAAATACATTAGCATGCCTACGAATCAATATTGTTTAAATAGTGTACCAGAAGGTTCACTGTCAATCACTAGTTTCTGAAAGTTGTTCATCCCAACTGTTAGGTGAATACTGAATATATTCACAGAAGTTTGGATCTGTTCATGAATAATTCATAAAAAAGAAAGCAACCGATCAATTTGCAATTAATAATGATTCAGCTTCTCCCACCCATATTCACACAAAATAGCACAATTATGGGGCTTACCCCACCATTGAATAAATTCCTTAAAGGGGACAGAAAACAATTCTGGTCCTACCTCTGCAATGAATAACTGACTCATCTTCTGTCCTAACCAATGCTCTGTGGACTCTGAGCTATACAAGAAACCAACCAAAAAAACCCTAAACCTATTGAAATGACTTCCTGAGATAATGATAACTTATTCCTCTTAGCACAGTACTTTAGGAACTCAGATAGTTCCCCTATATGCAACACAAAACCTTTCAAATCCCCCTTTTTCCTCTGCAGCACAAAGAACTTCAACCCTGACAACATTCTTACCAATGTTTCTTCTCGAAATTCGAGGAAAATGAATCAGCTAACTTCATCAGGTTCTTTTGCTCAGGTTCTAAGCTCACACTTTTCAGTTCAGCTTTTCTAAAGTAAATTCTATAAAGCCCCTTAAAACTTTAAATCAGTAATACCATATAGTAATCCCACTGGGAAAGGGAAAACAATGACTTGCATGAATTTGAGTATTCTGCTTGTTTAGTCACCCTTGAAGGAAGAGAACTGAAGAAACCAAATCAAAATACATGGGAATTTCAGAACTTAGAGAAAAACCTGCTAAATTGCAGCTTTACTCACCAGTGAGTATCGGTTATTACCCAGGTTGAAAGAAGAGGTAAGATGTTTAAAAAGCTTATTTTGTCCTTGTGTAAGATAATAGCAGAACCTAATTGTTCTGAGAGTCCTATTCAAATAAAATAGCAAAGTCAAACTTAAAATCTGCATGTAAAGATTACCGTTTCAATAGCATTTTCAGATGCCCCAAATTTCTTTTCCTTAAGTGAAAGGTAATTTCCTAATTTTTACACACTCGGCTTCACCGAATTTGAAGAGAAGGTGGATTTTCCTAGGTAAAAATAATGAGAAGTCAGATGATTTCTAAGTTCAGTGCTCTTAAATAATGCTTGGTGAGATCTATTGTTTTTTTCCACACACCTAAATCATTTGGGCTCCAGACCTTTTATTTCTGCAAGGCAACATAATTCCCTTGCAGTCAGTAGATGTAAGCCTACTACCCAACCTGCAAAGAAATAAATCCAAAATGAGGTAAGTTTAAGTTAGTAAGCCCAGAAATGGTAAAACTGAACTGAGAAATGCTCCGCCTGTGTGGGTTTTGATTGCACAAAACAGGTCGGGGCCAAATTTGTCAGTGACACCACACATTTCCATCACATTTCTGGATTCCCAGACACAAATATTAGTGCCTTTTTCTTTTCAAAAGATGAATTCAGACCCCACATGTTTGACTGGGCTGAGCTGAACACCCAGTTGCTGCTGAGATTAACGACACAAGTATCTTCCCTCATCCCTCTGGATGACGTCTCTATGAAATATTGTCACCTGGAAGGACGTAAACCACTGCTTTGTACTGAGAGATGTTGTGGTTTGAGAGCAGATCCATCACACGGGAGTTCCTCCTGAGTGAAATTCAGCATTTTCAATGCTTTCCACCAGGACTTTTCAAATGTGGGTTGCTAGATCACTACAACACAGCTGAATTTCACTACGCAAGGAGGATGCAGTAATATCTCAACTGCCTTTTTGTATTGCGGTATCCTAAATATTCCATCTATTATCAGGGCAGAAGGGCACGCGTTGCCGCAACAGGTGGTTCTCCGGGGTGATGTTTACTCAAACTGCAGCAGAAATCATTAGCAAACTGAAACGAAGCTTTCAGAAGTGAGAAACGACGCAAAGTTTCAGTAATGAAGTACACTAACACGCGATCTCCTCATTCATCAGGAGCCAGAAGTCTGTATCGTGTTTTTCTGTGTGCCTATTTTTCATCAAACAACACACAATCTTTACTTGACTATACTGTATATCTTCCCTGCCTAGTGGGAACCCTAATTTGCTTTAAATTGCCAAAGTGCTCATTATGGAATGCTTAGTAGCTAGAGTTTGTACATAATATTTGAAAAATCAGCCTTAATTTTTCTGCCTGAGATGAACACTTGGATTTCAGAGTAAACATAATCAGAGATTTACACAAACTGAGTGAACCCTGTTTATTATATTTGCCTGGAATAGCTACAAAAGAGGTCAGAGGTCCAATGTCTTCCTGCAGAGACAGATCATGTTCTAGCTGGTACTGAGGAGGAAAAAAACAGTAGGTGATGCTTTAATGAATGGCTTATCATGTGGAACACACCATGTGATAATAGCAGTGCTGGTAAGGAAAGAGGGAAGTAAAAAAAACACATAAAGGCTTTTGCCAGGTTTACATTGCTTGAAAGCTCACATTTCAACAGTAGCAGATGAAGAGCGTTTATTAAGAATATGTAGTAAAATCTGCAGTGAGTTGAAAGGAGCTTTGAACTTTTTGTTTAAACGTTGTTTTGGAATTGCCTGTGAGGTGGCATCGCCCTGGCTAAATAGAAACACATACTGGAATATTTTGATTTTGTTTGTCAGTTTTTATTCTCATTTTTACTGAAGTAACCTTATCTAAGGACTCAGCTAAGGAAAAAAAAAATGAAGGTCAAAGACAGATTGTTCCAAACATTGAAGGAACAGTCAATAAAATAAGTTACAATTTAATCTTTGTTTATAAAAGTTGTCA
This sequence comes from Columba livia, assembly GCF_036013475.1. NCBI lineage: Eukaryota > Metazoa > Chordata > Aves > Columbiformes > Columbidae > Columba > Columba livia. Next base: position 3,548,197 of record NC_088608.1, on the reverse strand, counting down.
ATTAGGAGCTGTGAAAATGCGTGTTCTTTGAGACTAAAAAATTATGGGGATAGAGTAGCCCAGCTCTTCCAATAAAGCATTTCTATTACATGGCATGGGCCACTTCCACAACTCAAAACTAGACTGCATAAAGTACTTATTTCTGAATTACTCTTCTTCTCGTCTTTTGAGAAAGACGAAACAGGCTCAATATTGAATCAAAAATGTGCCTATCCTCAGTTGTGGCTCTCCATTTGTCATTGTGAAGCAATTGTTGTGAGCTCCTCTTTAAAGCAGGAGTCATAAAATGTTCTTTCCAACATTTATCCAGAAAACAGAGCCTTGAAAAATACCTTGCCAGCATGAAAAATGCCAAGACACGATTGCTCTCATTAATGATGGCTTTGACAAGTCTGGCCCTGGGATCTCACTGTAAAGAAGACATCAAGACACCCAATCCCCTTGAAAGCCTCAGCCTCTAGTAGGATATTCAAAAATATTGAGGTAGGATGGACTTCTAACCCCTTTAAAACTAGGGGATATCAGGTGTCTAAGCGGATATAGGCTTGTATTTATTAAAGGGGGAAAAAAACCCCCAAACCAGACAAAAAACCAAAAACAAAACAAAACCACAAAGTGCATCAATTTTAGCATTCATTTTGAGAGGTCAACCCTTGGGAAACCAGAACATTCAAACCTAAATTTCCATGTCCACCTGAACCCCGTCTGCTTGGGCTCAGGCTGAAGCGCCAGTCCTTCTGATCTTGCCTTTCAGAATCATGAATAAGAACAACTAAATGCCTGAGCTAATAGAGTAATTAATTGTCATTTATGTGGGATAATTCTCCTGCAGTTAAAATCTCCAGCTGAAGACTGAGCGGTGTGGAAGGAGATTGTCCATGGTGAGCAGGGGGGAGAGGGGGATCTCTGTGAATCTCGGCATCGCACACAGCAAACATACTTTCCCTTGTGTATGGGTATCATATAGGTGGCCACGTCTTCCTAGGCTTGTGTTAACAGAAGACAGCAAATCCTCTCCCTGGGGGTGTAAAGGCTGATGGGGAAGCCTCCTCTTTTCCTGTTCTCTTGCAAAGACCTGGGAAAAGCCGCAATCTGCTCCTACGTGCTTCTTGTTCACATGTCCTCTGGGTATGGACAACGTAATATCCATAGCTTGTCCCTGCTGAGGCTGGGGAGCCTGCAGAAGGGGCTCATCCTGACTTAGATCCTGGTTGCCCAAAAACATAAGGTGCATTTCTTGTCCCGATGCAACCCTGAGAAAGCAAAAGAAACCCTCAGGGAATGCCAAGGATCAGCCAAACCCTGAGTTGCGGCGCAGTGCTGGGTGAGCACAGGCTTGCAAAGTCAGATAAAACACATAACTGAAAGGTAAAACTCACATCCCTGTTTAAGCTGGGGTTTGATCTGAAATACTCTTTGCGGCTTTGATTTCTGGGACTTTCATCTCTCCCTCAGCAACAAGTTCTACATGAAAGTCTGGTGTCTTCTGTTGTTTTAGAAAGTTACCTGCCAGGATAAATTACGGTAACAACGGCTATGGAGCCTCTGGAATCTGTTCCCTGCCGGCTGCTGCTCTCGACGGGCAACGTGTTATTGCGGGGCAGACAACCTCAGCTCCCTTTTCTGAATGACCCCAAAACCCAGAAGTCTTTGGGGTTCACTGTTGTAAAAGCAAAGATTTAATGCTCTGTGTTTAAGCATAATATAACTCCAGCGAAAATAAAAGAAGAATTAATCTGGCCTTTTCTCCTTGCAGAATTCAGTGATACAAGTTATGCTACCATCAAACTTCTCTTACAGGAGGGTGTACAGGAATTTAACCTCATTAATGAGTGTAATTAAGACAAATATTTAAAATTCTAGCCTCCTCTTGATTTCTACAGGGCAACAGAAATTTACATTTGGATATTGCAGATCAATTAAGAGCTCTTACAACGTGGCGTTCAGGTGTGCAGGTGGCATCCCAGGTCATCATTCGCCTCCAGCCTGTGCTAGACCTGCACACGTTCCACATGGCAGGAGCTGCAGAGGAGCCAAATCCCTCCTGAACTGGCCTCCAGGTCTCAGAGAAACCATCCAGGAGTTTGCTGTAATTATTTTCCTTTTTTATTTTTTTTAATGGATGGATTTTTGCAACCAAGTCCTTATTTTTCTATAAGCACCAAGACACACATTCAGTCCAGCAGGAGTTACACAGCCGAGCGCTGTACACACGAAGGGAAACACCGAAGCCCACAAACTTGTGGCCACCGCTCCTGCTGCCCATCCACTCACTAGATTTGACAGTGTGAGACCTATAGAAGCGCACTGAGCTTTGAAAACATATCTGAAGCAAGTTTACCAAAACAGGAAATAATTTCTGCATGTGTAAGCTGGAGAGTTCTTAATTCGCAACATACTTCTTGTCAGCTGGAGTGAATATTTGCAGCTCTCCTTGGAGAGATTCTGTGCCCACGGCTGTCTCAGCCAGCCTCAAGGGGTAGCACGGGGACATTTACAATGGCAAAAAAGAAGCTACACTCTTCTATCCAATTCCTTTTATCACAGAATGGTTTGGGTTGGAAGGGACCTCAAAGCTTCCCCAGCGCCACCCCTGCCATGAGCAGGGACATCTTCACCAGCTCCAGGGATGGTTCATCCACCACCTCTCTGGCCAACCTGGGACAGTCTCACCACCCTCACTGTCATAAACTTTTTGTACTACATACACATCCACGCTGATGCCAGTAATAAACCAACCAAATATTTTACCAAGATGCTAAATATTCCTGAATGCCAACACAATCATTCCCTAATTTCTTCTCCATGTTCTTCTGAACCACAGCACCCACCCCATGCTGCTCCCACCCAGATAAAGCATTTTGCGTAAAAGCCAGTCCCAACCAAACTGGAACCACCAACTCCTACCAAAGCTTCTCAAGGCCCTATGTACCCTGTCCTTGACGGTGGTCTTCCTTGTGTCTATCCATGATCCTGATGCCTTGTTCTCCAAGAATGCATTTCTAAGCACAGCACTTTTCTCTGTGGCCCATCAACACCCAATTTATATGTTCTTGTCTTGTATTTCAGAGTGAGCGCTTTGGGACAGGGACCATCTTTTTATTACTGTGCCCAGGGCAGCGATGTCCACGTTTGCAAACATGCTTCTGACAGCATGTTCATATAAAAAAGAACTGCAAATATGACAATATATCATACGACTGCTCAGACATGGAGTTCTGCCACATCACAGCCAAGTTTTTTTCAGAAACTTGAAATGGTATAGAGGAATCACAGTGCTGAAAAGCAAAAAACTTAGTGTTGGTAACACCACCCACAACCCGTAAAACTTTTCAGTGAGATTCCTATGATATCGGGTAGTTTTTTTTCTTTCTCTTCAACAAATGATAAAGTGTCTGGCAGCAATAAATAAATAAAATTCCTCCTGTTATTTACAATGGAATCTTCTAATTTGCTTATTACTTTGCTTATCTGTTCATTGAGATAATTATCTGACACCTGCCAACAGCAGATTGTTCTGACAGATTTTTATTGGCTGAGATCAATTTGTTACTTACCATCTGTCCAGCTAAAGGTGGTTTACAGGTCAACAAGCTGGTGAGCTTTGGAAAATCTTAAAATGATCTTGAGCAGTATCCTTCCTGAACTAATTTCATTTTAATCTCTGGCAAAGCACATGAAAGGATGGACTTGAAAATGAGCTTTCAAGCAGAGTGTGCAAGAGAAAATAATTTGCCTTTCTTTGCTGTGATGTTGTATAATCGATTTTCTATGAGGTTTCCTAAAAAGCCCGGTCAAACCCAGTAGCTGATAAGTTGCTGTATGACACTAAAGCCTCTGAAGAATGCAAAGAAAAAGGAGGCCATCCATGGCCTAACCATCAAGGATGTTGGGAGGAATGTATTTCAAAATTTTGAACCATAAATGGTCCAGCCATTGTTTCTCACTGTGGCCTTAACTGGTGGGTAAGGATGCTTCCCTCCTGCAGGCTGAAATATGCTGTCAGAATCACAGAATAGTTTGTGTTGAAGGGACATTCAAAGTTCCCCAAGTGTCCCCCCTGCCATGAGCAGGGACATCTTCACCAGCTCAGGTTGCTCAGAGCCCCGTCCAGCCTGGCCTGGGATGTCTCCAGGGATGGTTCATCCGCCACCTCTCTGGCCAACCTGGGCCAGGCTCTCACCACCCTCAGGGGCAACAATTTCTTCCTCATGTCCAGCCTGAATCTCCCTCCTTTAGTTTGAAACCATCACCCCTTGTGTCCTATAGCAACAGGTCCCTGTGCTGTCTCTCATAAGATGCCTCACTCCACGACTCCCAGTGCGACGCCATCAAATTCGATGTTACCACTTTGGAAGCTCCAGAGTCACCCTTCTTTCCCCCACTGCAGAATTTGGCTCTGCAAACCCACCCCTGGCTGCCGTGAGGGTCTCTGCCAGCCACTGATCTGATAGATATATGTGTAGTATTTCTGCTGCCTTTCCGAGAGTGCTGGAATTCCTGTAGTGTCTGCTTGGAAATCACAGGCCACCAGGTTGTTATTATACACTAAGTGCCAAAGCTCTAACAACTGTGCCCTTGGTGTTCTTCTGGAACTTCCTCTGCATATTCAGCTACAAATCCTCTTTTTGCTTCTGTATCAAACTGGGTTTTGAGAGAAGATGATGGAAAATGATTAAATGGTTCATAACAAAAAAGTAATACTCAGATTTTACTCCGATTTTATTTTGAAGATGTCTGTGATAAAACTATTAAGCTCCTCTCACTCAGTTAACACTCTTTTAGAACTGCAAGAACCATTCTGATGGGTTTCCAAACCATTTTCAAAAAGGGGGGGAGCTGACAGCTACTACTGCAGGCTGCTTCAAACGAAACCATGCTAACTTAAAACTTCTCAGGGCTCCAGAACTGAAAGTGAGCTTTAAATGGCAGCAGTGGATTACACAGGAGACTTCTTCTCCTCCAAGAAACTCATCCTCATAGTGCCAGGAGACGTTTCTAATGACTATACATCACTTAAAGATAACGGCACTGAAGTTCCCCTGAACAGCCCTTTGTGTCAGTGCATCCTTCTCCAGCACCTTTCCGACTGTCGTACAAATGTTCAAGACAGTCCTCCCATTCTGAGCAGATCACTGCTCAGGGTGTAAAGGGTCTATCGTGATAATATCATGGAAGGGAAACACCCAGAAACCATTTCAAAAACACCCAGGAATCCTGATTATATATTTTGTTGGAAAGATGGTGACTGCAAATGCCGTAAAGGAGACTCAGTTTTCTATGTTGTGTATTGCAGCCACTTTAAATTAAACATAAAATCATCTCCCAAGTACAGCCCTGTTAGAGAAAAATGGGTTTGCACCTGAGGTATATGTCTGTTTATAAATGTATATTATGCATGGGTTTTTTCCTAAAATTTTCAAATCATATGGGGTGTCAGGCTGACATATTATGTGTTACAGTTGTGAGCTAGAAATAAACTGAAAACAGGTTTTAATGAAAAGATATGAAACAGAGGACCGAACTACTGCCTACATTGGTGGTTTTAAAAGGTGCAAACTGAAAACACCTTTCCAAAACTTGTTCTTAAATCATTTCTACATTAATATACTGTGTCCTTCTTCAAATAATCATGAATTTGTCACAGTGAATCTTTCCGAGCAGTTCCTCTGAAAACCAAGAACTTTTCAAGAATTTATAGAAGCCTGGTGAGTGTTACTCATTATCAGTTTGAAGAATTGATTCCAGTGGAAACCCGATATATTCCTTCAAAAATGTCTCGCGTATCTGCTTCTCGGCTGAGATCTTGGAAAAACCTCCTGATGACACCTTGTGCGGAGATGGATTACAGCAGGAAATGAAGAGGCCTAAACCCAACGGTTTCAAATTGGTGCTTGTAATTTGACATCTGAATGCGCGTTTGGAGCCGGTGACAGCTGTGTGTTCCCCGCACCTGTGCAAACCCGGCCGCCTCAGTTATTAAAGATTTCGAGTCAAATCCTGTGATTGATTTTCGCAGGGCTAGGATTTCAGTCTACGCCAATAGGGCTGGCCACGCAAGCTTGATGCTTTTGGCCCAAAGAACGAAGTTTTTAAAAAGTCTAACCAGAATCTTCTCTGCTCGTTTATCTTAAACTACTCTAGCTCCTACATACCAGCTTAATTTCATCTCAGTTTCCAGTTTGATATGCACCGCAGGGAACTCTTTCCCAGGCAAAAGGCAATATGAGGTGAGAAGAAGAGCATGCTGCCAGCACAGGTATAGGCCTGCATAATAGAGCTGTGACACTCAGAAAAAGGCTTTTTCATTTTAACAACTTTGCGAGTGGGGAGGGAGCGAAAGGACATAATGCAGATGGCATAATTGAAGTGGGAGAATGAAACATTAAGCATGCACAGAAGGGATTAGAGAGGAAGACTTTGGGGGTTATTTAATTTTGGCTCGGTTGTTATCTAACAGTTTTGTCAGGAAAAAAATAGTATTAAAGCTCCTTGCAAGTCCAGAAAAACTAAGGAAGATTATTACCTGCCTAGGAGTATGTAAAACCTTGTAAAACTATCAGACTTGAGAGAATTTATTCTTTATTATGTGATATCGTGTTCTACAAAATATCTTTCCTTGCACAGCTCTCACAGGTTTCCTTTCTTCATTTTTATAGACTTGTCAATTCTGGGAATGATCTAATCATGATGAGGATTTAAGGTATGTATATGCATTGTACTGAATGCTAATAATTCATGAGCTCTTGGTTTCAAAGATCTTCTCTGTGAAGATCTGCAGTTCAAAAAGGAACGCCTTAACATAAAAAGGATGCTAAGCCCCATGTTTAACACCTAATGAAATCATTAAAGAGATATCTAGCATCATTGCAAATGTTAATTTATCAGATCTCGCACGTGCCACGAGTATGACGAACAAAGAAGAGGAGCTTTAAAAACCTGTAAGGTCTCATTAATTGAGGTGGAAGATATAACAAAGAAAAGATTTCAAAGGCTGGCCATGATTCTCCAAGACAAAGGGACCAATTCTGCACACACCTCGCTCAAAGAAAGTCTTTCTAAAATCACGGGGAGTTTTACCAGAGAAAAGACTGCAGGATCTAGCTAAAAAATCAGGCGCATTCGGAGCATTTCTTCTGGATAAGGAGCCCTGTTGTGTGTTAATGACACAACGGCGGCTCCCAGAGAGCGTTCCACGCCTGTGGTATCGGTTACCTACAGGAACTCCAAGAAGAATATATATGAGGATAAGAAACAGTCGCTCTTTATTCCTGTCAGTAGGTTTTGCCTTTGACTCCGCTGATCAATATCAGCCGGGCATTGGTTACTATGGGAATGAGGCTTTCCTGCACTCAATAAACCCCAAGTTCCTTTCTTTTACAAAGGTGAGCAAAATACTTTTAAAAGAAGGCTTTATCTGCTTTATGCCTTGAGGGACTCCGCGGCCATCACTTTAAAGGTACTTGGACACTTTGAAATGCAGAATATTATGATCTAGCTTTGGGCAAGTAAAGACTTAAAACCATTTGTTTACCCCAGAAATCAATGTCAAATTCATGTAGAAATCTATACGCTCTGCGTGCCTACCCTGTGTGAGTGCACGCATGTGACCATATGTCTGTGTGCACGTGTGTTAATGTCTATATGTGCTCTAAGTGAGCAGATACACAGAGATACAAACCTTAATGTGGATGACTTTTAAGGCTTGAAAACAAGATACCGAGATAAAAAATAGCTAACAATACCTTGAACTCAGCACCTCAGCTGAGCTAATTAATCCACCCTTACAATGATCTGAGCATTTCTGATTATATACCAGGATAAGAAATAACCTACTTTCCACTTTCGTTTGTAATAATATGTTGATTACAAAATATTTAGCAATGCATTGATACATATTTCTGATGGCATACAGTGCCAAGCATATGGGAAATAATACATACGGTATTTCCTGGATGGAATTAATTTGAGCAGAAACGATGATGGATGTGATCCTGGGCTTGTGCAACATCACTTCAAGAGACTTTCTGGGTGAACTAGAAGAGTGGTACCAAACCGCCACAGAAAGTGCTGCCAGTTGTAGCCAGTCTGTCAGATGTCTAATCTTGGGACCTCTCGCTAATTGGCTTGAAAGATATTAAGAAATAGTGAATTAACCCTTTTTTACCCTTTTTGTTAATTTATCTTTTATGCCTTTTTTTTTTGTTTGTTTGTTTGTTTGTGTGCTAGGAATGCAGATAGCAAAAGGTAATTATGATGATTTTCTCAACCTGGAAGGAACTATATAGGATGGGAAGATACTGCAGAAAACTATCTGGGTACCCTCTAGACCACTTTATGGCCCAAAGTGATTTACAAAGTACATATATAGCAAATTAGTGAAGACTGTCTAGTCAAAGCGGAGTCTGGGAAAGAGTTCCCTCATGGGCAAAGGAAACATTTTCAAGATCCCTGTCATGACCTCTCCCCAACTTGAAGCATCTGCTTTTAGACTCTGAACAGGCTCGGCATTCACTGGGTTTCTCCAGTGCTCTTCAATGATGGTCCCAGCTGCAGTGAGCTCCTCTTTATCAACACCAACGAACCACCAGAAAGTCAAAGCTTGTCACGGTATCTGACTCTACACACACAGCTGAATAGCAGTTTAAAGGAACATTGTTGGGAAAAAAGAAAAAGAAATATGCATTTATGGGTCTTATAATAAAAAATGCGCATGTCAAGTTTCCCATGGTCTCTCACGACAGCAACGCATCAACGGCCAGGACTCAACCTCACACCAAAGGGGCACAAGGGAAAGAGCCTTTTGCTGACAACTGGCAGACAATTTCAGAGGTGTACATAACTATAATATCTGGCAACCCCAGAAAATCATGTCAAAATGTAATCCTTTGATTTAGAATCTGGCAATTAAACCACAGACATGCAAACTAATGAAAAAGAAATATTTATCTTTGCTTTCCTCTGCAGTTTAGAGACACAAAAGAAGATTAAGTTTCGCTGCTTGATACGTAAAAGTTTATGCTAGTTTCAGATTATCAATTCTTTAAAAGACTTAAAAGGACATCTTTCTTGAGAAGAAATAAAATAAGACAAACTTGAGATGTTCTGGAGAAATTCAGAACTGAAGTTGTAAAAGAGCTTATGCAAAAACCAACTTGGAGAGGTTGCTCACTTCTGTTTCACAGTTTGCCAAACTAATGGGACCAAAGTGAGTGTTTAATCACAGTCAATATTGGCCTGCTGACTCTCAAGAAACGATCTAAAAGTGCTTTGGGGGCTCTTTCTATGTTCATTATCTTTTCCTGTGTCACTCGGTGTCTCCAATGATAGACGAAGAAGCACTTAAAATGCCTCTACTCAATTCTCTTCACTACTGAAATCTCAAATTAAATACTTATCAAGGAAAAAAAAAATCATATTTAAAATGTGATCATGACACAAGGATCTTCTGAAAAACAGCCTCAGATAATTCAGCAGCCCCACTGGATCTCACATTTAGAGCAGTCTGAAGTATCCAAGTGACTCAGCAACTCAGTGGTGGGTAATTTACACTCACTCCTCTTCTCGAGCTGAATTTCTTGCTTACAAACTAAAGTGCTTCTGCATCAGCCTTCGCTGAATGCAAATGCAGCATGCCCAGTTCAAGCACAAAAACTAAATGTTTTAAAGCAAGGGTAAAACACTGAAATACTCCTTCTCTTTTAGCTGACCGAGGGTAACTCCATTTAACCGGTTGAAATTATCCAAGATGAAGACATTGCTCCATGCAGGCAGGGTCAACCAGCAACTTCATTTGCAGAGCAGAAGGTGAACAACATATAGTGAAAAACAACATGATTTTCTAAGCTTTTTAAGAGTGAAAACATCAGATTAAACCAAATCTTAACTCTGTCTAGAACAGACAGATTAAACCAAATCTAAACTCTGTTTACAGCAGAAATACGTATAGTAGAGAAGTGTTGAAGCTGAAAAGTATTCCCTGAATGAATAAATTTACAAATAAAAAGAAATAAAATTAGCTAGTAGTTATTTAATCATATGGACGTCCACCATGGAGAACCAACAATCACAAAGCCTGATTCTGTGTGTCAACAAAAAAGCAATGCTTGAATGTTTTACTACTCCCATTAGACCTGATTTCAAGGGCCTCATTTGACAAATTAAATACTTCTTGAGTGTGACAATGGGTAACAATCATGTCCTACTTTTAAAACGCCAAAGAATCACTCTCAAAATAGGTATTATTTTTGCATATTTACCAGTCCTATACTAACAAAACATCTCTTGTTAAAGAGAGGTGAATGAAATTCCATGTGCAGTGGATGCCTGAGAAGCAGCTCGATTTCTGCAAGGAAAAATAATAATTCAGATTTTATCCTAAGAATTTAAGGCTAGTTGATATCATACAGAGGTCAACAGGAGGCTTACCAGCCTAAGAACTTATGGATTTGAACCTAAAGTATCATCTCACACTAATGCAATATAGTTTGGTTTTGAAGCAAAATGCATATGTAATTACTTTTAATTTGATTATAAATTTTCCTTCGTGAAGTAAAACACTAAACCTCAGTTGCACTAGAAAGACATGCAGCATAAAAAACTAGCCACATACGTACTTAATACAGGGGGCATAAAAATACTAATTAAGATAAAACATTATACGAGAGTACCTACAATAAACACAAATTAATAAACCAATCAGAAATGTGATCACCTTCAGGAAAATTGTACCATGCATCATATAATCTCATGGAGATAAGTAAGGAATGTCTAATGTGAATTTTTTTTAATGGACCAGATAATTTGGGGCATAACTGGGAAAAGCCTCCATAAAGACCGCGGCCTGTAAAAATGCTTCTATAATGTGCAAGAAATGGTATTTTCCCACACAGAGAGGGCATGGACTCCACAACTTTTGGGCTCCAAGCCCTTCCAGAAAGGGATGCAGAAGAATATATATTGTTGGCAATAACTGGCAATACTCCAAATGACAACATATAAGAGGAATTCATGTCCATCTCTAGAGAGATGGTAGGAAGCAATATTAAAAAAAAAAATAGCTAAACCAATTTTTCTCCATTTAAAAAATGTTGCAGAATTTAAAATACACTATCTCAATGTCTGCTCCCTGCTGTTCAGAGTAAGGTGCCTCAGAAAACTACTTTTTGATGGGCATAAAGAGCACACTCGTAGGGAACTTAGGTGTGTTTCACACCACAGTGACCAACCAAGGCTTTAAAAATTACCACTGGAACTGCTGGAACAAATGCAAAATTAGACATTGCGGCTTTAACCATCAGGAGAATCTGAAGCAGCTGATGCGGTAAAGTGCATGTCCAAAACTGATTTATGTTTATTTTACCATGTTTATGTGTTCTAAATGATTACTGACATTACCTAAAAATGCTGAAACTCAGACATTTCTAGTTTTAATGCCTATTCGGATATGCTTAAAGGGACTTCAAAGTAAATTACTCACATGCAGAGAAGCTTATAGGAATTCAGAACTTATACTACTTTCTTTAATAAGATGCCTCATCCTCACAACCTGAGGGTTTTTTCAGCTTCTAGATGATTGTGGGGGTTATTCTTGCTCTCTAAAATGTCTTTAAAAAGCATTATTTAACAAAATGTCCTTCAGTGATGGGAAGACCACCATGACGTGGTTCAGACCCAAAGTCAGAGAAGCTGAAAAACAGACTGTCCCTCTTACATGTAGTTAAAATCTAGATATCCGAAAAAGATAAAGAAAAAACATAACTAAATGGATGCCAAAGGACATTCTCTAAGACAATATTCACTGCTTGTTCATAGAAAAAGTATTGGTTTCACCCCACAGAGAATCATGGAGAATTATTTATTAACTCTTGTTATAGTCCAAGTTGCCTTTGAATCAAATCATAGAATTGTTTAGGTTGGAAAGGACCTTTAAGATCATCGAGTCCAACTGTTAACCCAACACTGTGAAGTCCACTACTAAATCAAGTACTGTACCTCCCATGGCATTCAATGAGAGATGTCCAAGGACAGTACATCTGTTTTTCTGGATGTTTTCAAGACTTACAGGACATCTTTACAGCCTATTTGCTGTGGCCTTTTTTGAAATTATTGTCTCATAATTTTCTTTCTTTTAAAAAAAACTTTAATTTTTATCTTTTAAAGAAATAATTTGTCCACTTGTTAAAATCTAAACCAAAAAATGTGTCTTGCAGATACGGAGGTTTAGACTTCAAATCAGGAAAATGGCCAATGTGCCCTACATCCAAAAAGTGTTCATCATTTCAATGAGTAGACTAAACAGAATACACCTCTCAGAGAAACTGAGACTAACAATACACATGATATTGAACCTTCTGCTTCAGAATTTCTGTGGTTCAGACGGTGTCACACGTCATCTAAAACCACAGAGTGAGCAAGAACAGTAATTCAGTTTTAAGTGCTGAGATCTGGGACCTCTTATCTTTGACCTATGCTTAGATATTGGGACAACTTTTTGTCACTCTATAACCCCTTGTAACATTTACCAACTGAGCAAATGACAGAAAACCTGCAAGCAAGTTTGTAAAGCCGGGTATAAGAAAGAATAAACAATCCAGTAGTTGTACTCTGAAGCCGTGCAGGGACTGTTTCTTCTAATACCTGCAGCTCCACAGATCCTTTTGCATGACGTTCTGGCCAATATTCAATACTGCTGGAAATAACTGAGATGATAAAAATCAAAGCATATTGAGCCACTTTAAAAATCAGCTTCCAGTCCGGAATTATGACATGGTTGGAGAATTTGTAGCCACGAGTAGTCATATGAGAGACAGAAGATACAATAAAGGCACAGGTCTTTAATCTGAAAATCTTGCCAGGTAGCTTTCAGGATAGCAGTCTCAAGCTGAATGGCTCTCTCTTAGATACTGAGACAGTCAAATGAATATACAAAGAAAAGAATAAATGTGTTTGACTGAGGGAAGATGTTAACGAGAATGTGAAAAGCTTTTTTTTTTTTTTTCCTAGAATAACAAAAATGGAAAACTAACTAACTTTGTTGTCTAAATAAAATGCAAACAGTTACTAAAGAAACTCTTGCAAGTGGTTTTCAGAACAACCCATGCTCATCGGGACAAGCCATGAAAGCTAAGAAGCAGACAAACATGTTCAGAACCCATCTTGGCCAATATACTGGGAAAGGTAGAGAGAAGTCCAGAAAAAAGAAGTGGTAAATGAAGGCAGACATGAAAAAATGCCTGTTAGAAGCTATTTTGGGGTTGTTTTCTGTAACTTACACTCCAGTTGCAGCTGCATAACTGCCCCGTGGCTGGAGGTTCACTCAGTCAATTAGAAAACATGATATTATAAGAAAAAATAATCACTGTTGGCAGCACTGGAGCTGAGGACAAGCTTATTTTGCTTCGTCACACCCTACTGCGCATTGACCAGATGCTGTGTCTATGGCAATGCGACCATGGCCGTGGTGAGCCCCGTGGTGGGTTCCTGGTTGAACGTTGGGTATGGACGGCAAGTGACTCTCCTACAGCTCCAGCTGGCAACCAGGACCCTTTGCACCAGCCCGTGCCCACTCAATTTAAATATGATTCGTGTCTTATGTTGTTTCCAAGGTTCCCATGGCAAGGATGTGTCCACGTAACCAGGTTTCTATTTATTTATTTATTTATTTGTGTTTTTAATAATGACTTGGATCGTCCATCTAAGAACCCTTCTCAATCGGCACATTTCCCTTTTTTAATTTTTTAAGGTTTTTTAGTTTTTTTTCTTATATTAAAAGAAAAAAAAAAAAGAAGAAATGACTGACATAGGAGCGCTGGTCAGCTGTTCTTGGTGGGGTTATTTTTACAGTGACTCAGTAGAGCACTGGACGAAATGTCTCATCTGCGTTCCAGCGGCTCCCTGATGGACATGGGTGTATTTGCTGTTTGTAGGTGTTCGTGTTAGCTTGCAAAAGAAATTTAAACAAAACAGAACTAGTTTTCCCCAATATCCCATCCAAAGAACACTGATGAGCATCACTGAGACAGTCAGGCATTCCTTCCATGTGTAATTGCTTAAAAAGATAAAGTCTCTCTAGAATTAGAAGTGATCCAGGAGACAGATTCACTGGGAAGGCTCCTGTAATGCTGATTATTTAGGATATGTGAGGACATGTTACAAGAGCTCACTTCGGCTTTCTTGGTTATCACACACACACAAAGTCCTGCCCTGATGAACTTGCTTTGCATCCGTGGCTCCACAGAGCTCTGTGCCACTGCATGCAGAGAGTTTCCAGGATCAGAGCTACTAGACACAGATCAGAATTTAATCACACTAAAACCAAACTCCTGAAGGTTTCTATAGCAGGTGTTATACAATGAGTACTCAGGAATTCAGCTCGTTCCCCACTGCTAGAAATGGAAGGTTTCCTACTGAACTGAAGGAGCTTAAGGGCAGATCCTGGAGCATTTTCATAGAATGTCCTGAGTCGGAGGGACCCACAAGGATCATCGAGTCCAACTCCTGTCCCTGCACAGGACATCCCCACAGGTCACACCGTGTGTCTGAGGACGTTGTCCAGTCTCTTCTTGAGCACTGTCAGGCCTGGGGCCATGACACCTCCCCGGGGAGCCTGTTCAGTGTCCAGCACCTCTGGGTGAAGAATCTTTTCCTCATGTCCAACCTAACCCTCCCCAGCATATCTTCCTGCCATTCCCTGGGATTCTGTCACTGTCACAGAAAGAAGAGCTCAGCACCGGCCCCTCCTGCTCCCCTTATGAGGAAGCTGGAGCCACCATGAGGTCTCTCCTCAGTCTCTTCTTCTCCAGGCTGAACAGACCGAGTGACTTCAGCCACTCCTCATATGGCTTCCCCTCCAAACCCTTCACCAACTTCGTGGCCTTTCTCTGGACACTCTTTTTTTAAAGTAACTGTGGTCAATTAACCTCATGTTGTCATCTCTTCCACAGCACCATGAAGCTCCAGCTGCCAAAGGAAAGTTGTTGCCACCACCCGTGGGTGGCCCCATGGGCCACCTCCCCACGCAGACATCTGAAGCACAAGCCACGAGCTGGAGGCATCTCCATTTTCGTGATGTTGAAACAAACTGGGACGTCGGGATTGCACAAACACCAATGTTTTGTCGCTTTCCCAGGCTCAAGCAGCTAGAGTAGTTGAACACATCATTCTTTCCCTTCTCTGAGAAACATTTACTGCTTGTTACAAAAGGTTTAGGGATGGCATACTGTGTAATAGCTTAGACGACTGAAAACAAATTTAAATATAAGAAATGTGCTGGCTTATTTTTTGCACGTTGTAAATACTCTTAGAAACGGCATGGGGCCTTATTAAGTTTGAACCTCAGGTCTTTCAACTTCCTCGAGAAAAGAGAACAAATGGTAAAAGCATGAGGAAATAAGTAACCTCTGTGATTTCCCACTTCAGTTCAAGCCCAGATATTTTTGTCAGTTGTTAATTACAGCCCTATTTCTTTAACACCTTTAAAAAAGAAACAGCAAGCAAAAGATTTCAAAGAGAGAGGTTGCACCAGCTCAAAAAAGTTCTGATTTCTCCAAACACGCGGTAACCCACTGGGCAAGGAAGATCTGTGCTTCCTGCAGACCCGACTGCCAGTTCTTCACAACTGAGAACTTTTGATTATTTTCCAAACTCATATTGAAATCAACTGGGTTAGTCACTTTAAAAAGAGACCCCTTTGTGCTGCTCTGTAACCCTTCAGCCTTTTGTTGGGTTTTGGTTTCTACTCACTCTTATGCTAGATACCAAACTGCGTAAATATCTACCAAAATGCTAACAGAAAAGCTGTAGTAGGAAAATAAAGAGATCTAACTTTTTCTTTTTTAAAAATAAAACTATTGTTCCAACAGAAGGATATTTTCATTGCAACAGTTGTTTCCCATATTTGGAAGAGGAAATAGAAAAAATCCCTAGGAGTCTAAAATGCATTTATGATTGGGAACTATGTTTGGAGGGTCATCTGGGTGGGGTTTTTTAAGCGAGGGGTGGAACGTGATTATTTTTACATAGGGCCATAAGTACTGAGCTGAAAAAAGGCACATGATCCATCTTTCTATTTTTCACCACAGACTAATATAGCCATTCACTTCAAAAATACAAACCTCAGGAGTTCATAGCCTAGTATATATATACCACATCAGAAAGTGCCTCATCAACCTCTACCTGCAAAAGGCTGCACAGCCCCACCAACGACTTCATCGCCTACAAGTCTCACAACCACAGCTGAAAAATACCAGCAAAAGGATAGGACACGATGATCTTGTATTCAGAAATATCTCAGTCCCACTGTTGAATTTCTAAGACACCAATATTTTTTGCCATTCGTTCTGCCAAATATATATATATATTAATCCTTCAATAGCTCAGTGCACTTGTGGGACTTTGGGTGGACAGGTTGGAAGCTGCACATCCTGAGGCTCTACTGGAGGTTTTACAGGTTCTTTGCAACAATGATGGGGAGCATTGCTATAATTTAATTATTGAATACAGAAATATGTTCTCAGTTTAGCTGCATATCCTGTTGGCTTTAGTTGTGCCTTTTTTACATAAAGCAAAAGTTTTATTTTGTTTCCAAGGAAGAGCAGTGAGCAAAGGAGATGGTCAAATACTGAAAAATAGGTCTGGGAACACATTCAGTCATGAATAAACAACCGATAAGATGATTCACTGCTATGCACAGGTGCCTAACATTTGCTGTGTGGGAACACAGGGTGATGACTAGGTTGTTCATCATGCCACTGTGTCTTCATACAGAAAACTTTCCTGGCTTTCTAGCGAGACCTAATTTTTCATGATGTGCCATCTCATATTGGAAACTATCAGTTACCCAATAAATGAGTAAGCAAAATCAACTGCTTATGAGCAATAATGTGTCCTTAAGGATCATCAGCAAATCCCCAAAACTCTCATCAAAAAAAGAGTCATTATGTTTCTGGGGAATGATTATAGGTGACATGAGCAGGCAGCTTTTGGTCTGGTTCATAGGGAGAAGAAAGCCAGTAAACAGGGTGCTCAGGTAATCCTAAATGCAATGTCAGCTGATGCGGGGCCCAATACTGATCGGCAAATCACCACAGCAAATAGTACACTGTATCACTGAATCACAGAATGTTTTGGGTGGGTTGGAGGGACCTTTTCAGCTCCCCCAGTGTCCCCCCTGCCATGAGCAGGGACATCTTCACCAGCTCAGGTTGCTCAGAGCCCCGTCCAGCCTGGCCTGGGATGTCTCCAGGGATGGTTCATCCACCACCTCTCTGGCCAACCCGGGCCAGGCTCTCACCACCCTCAGGAGCAACTATTTCTTCCTCATGTCCAGTCTGAATCTCCCTTCCTTTAGTTTAAAACCATCATGCCTTGTCCTAGTGCACCAGGCTCTGCTCAAAAGTCTGTCTCCATCTTCAAACAAGTGCTTCAAACAGAGCAGAAAAAGGGCTTCTGACACACTGTCCCTGACATCACCTAAGATTTAATGTGCTGTAAACACTGGGTGCAGCCCCCAAAACTGACTTCACTGCCCTGCAAAACAATCCTATTTCCCCTTGATGAAGTGAAGCCGAAGGTTTTGGTGGGCCCAGCCTGCTGCCTCCCACCCAGAGCGCTTGGCTGGCTCCTATGCACAGATCTGCTGCTCGTTCCAGCTCTGCCACTCCACTTACGCTTCCACCCTCCCAGACTGAAAGTCTTGGAGAATGAGATACATGGAATGTCAGGGATTGGAAGGGACCTGGAAAGCTCATCCAGTGCAATCTCCCCATAGAGCAGGAACACCCAGATGAGGTTACACAGGAAGGTGTCCAGGCAGGTTGGAATGTCTGCACAGAAGGAGACTCCACAACCCCCCTGGGCAGCCTGGTCCAGCTCTGCCACCCTCACTGGGAACAAGTTTCTTCTCAAATTTAAGTGGAACCTGCTGTGATGCAGTTTGCACCATTGCCCCATGTCCTATAACTGGTGTCACTGAGAAGAGCCTGGCTCCATCCTCCTGATGCTCAGACCCCCTTTCCATATTGATCCCCATGAATGAGTCGCCCCTCAGTCTCCTCTTGTCCAGCTCCAGAGCCCCAGCTCCCTCAGCCTTTCCTCACACGGGAGATGCTCCACTCCCTCCAGCATCTTGGTGGCTGCGCTGGACTCTCTCCAGCAGTTCCCTGTCCTGCTGGAACTGAGGAGCCACAACTGGACACAAGATTCCATGAGCTCAATTTTAGTTCAAGATCAGCTAAACAACTCAAGTCCTCCTAAAAAAACCACCCTCATATGCCACTCATAGACATATATGAAATCTTATGATGGGATAACTATGGGCGAGGGGCCAAATCCTCCTCTCAGTGACACTATTTAGGCTTGAGAATAAATCAGCTGAAGCCAGCATGACTCAGAGCAGAACTTGGCTCTAAATGTTTTGACTGCAGCATCAGTTTGTTGTGTACATGACTGAATTGCCTTGAGAAAGCCAGTGCCTCCTATCTGCCTTTGCCAGGGGGACCGCAGGGATCCTCGCATTTGAGTTCACGCCTCACCTCCCGCGTCTGCACAGTGTGTCCCTCACCTTCCCTTTCGTGTTGGGTGCTTTGCACGTGGGAGCATTTAACTCTTTAGCAATTAATGCCAGAATTCGAATCTCCTGCTTTATTTCTCCAGATTTGCCAATCTCTTGAGGGCTAATTAGAAATGTTCTCCAAGAGCACCACATCAGTTGCTGGGGAGTCCACATGCCCATGAGAGACTCCAAGGCAGGGCAACTTCATCAAATGCTGTAACTGTGACTAGAGATGGCTTAATAGCAACAAATATATTTGGTTGTCCTTCACAAAGACCTTTCCCCCAGCTGCTTATATATACATGTTTATCTCTGGTTTTGCACTGTCAGGAAACAGGTGCTTTTCTATTAATAGAGATGATGCGGCAAGGCAAGAAGAAGGTGCAGCAGTAGATGAAAACAGGTGGTCTACAGTTGAACAGTTTATAAACAATAACCAATCACTCAAGACCTGTAGCAGTTTCTAATGAGGACTATAATTACCAGCCAGGTGGCTGTAGTTAGAGGAATACATTGTTTTTAAACAGGTTACTTGACTCAACGGCAGTTTTACAGGAGGCAGGATTGTCTGCAACATATGTTCCCTGTGTCTCTCATTTTATTTCTATCTCTCCCTGCATGTGTATATAGGGATTCCTAACGCCTTCCAGTATCACACCCTGTTTTCTGTCACTTGTGATTTCGCCGAGTTGTAATTATTCTGGCTGAATCCAGAGTGCTTACGTCAGGTTTAATTTTTGGAGGAGTTCGGCATACACCATTTAACTACTTTTCACATTGATGGTAGGGAAAACAAGTACATTTATTTTTGCACGTTAGAACACTAAAGCAGCAATAGGGCTGTTACCATGTCAGTTATACAATACAGAGAGAAACAGAAAAGTCATGAAAGATCACACACTCAAAGCCCATTTCTTTATTTTATTATTGATTTTAATTGGTTTAATAATAATTATTTTTCCTAAAATCTTTACTTATGTGAAAAAATTGTTTAAAATTATTTTTTAAAATCCCTGATGCTCCCCTGCTTTGACTTGAGGTGCAGGGATAAACTTTACAATGTCAAAGACTCGCACTGTTTTAATGTTGCCCTGAAAATTCACCCAAATATGGTCAAGTCATAGGCCTCTGAAAATGCTCAGAATTTGCAATGACACCCACAGAAGATTTCAAAAGTAGGGAACATGGTTTGCTCCCCTCTGGGGAGGGATGGGGAGATGGCAAAAAAACAGGAAATAATAGTGATATAGTGAAAGATTTGAGGAACTAGAAACAAAATAAGAAAGTCAGGGTGGACAGCATTTCTGGTCAATAAAACAAGAGAAGTGACGCTTCATCACAAGCATATTGCACAGCAGATTCTAACTTTGTGGAAACAAGCAACAACCTTAATAATTTTGTATTCAATAATGAGTTTGGATAGTGCCATGTATTGGAGGATTACTGTGAGAAGAAACACATAGGAGGACTACATAATTCTCAATATATCCAACTTACAGTCTATTCAAACATGTTTTCATATATTATTTTAATCTAGTTCCTACAACGATTGCTGGTTTCTAAAGATATACAGACAGACAGGCAGCGACTATATGATGGCAACACCATATAAACATCTTTTCAGAGACTGGAAATATGGTTATAATGGTGGAGAGTTCTTTGGGATTTTTTGAAACACTATAGACTGTTCCTAACGTTTACCCTCTTCCTCACCCTGTCCTAGAGCTATATGCTTTGTGAAATTCACAGTTGTGGTTTGGACTAGCTGCAAGAAGCAGGACACAAACAGCACTTCACAGTTTGTGCTGGATGCTGGAAGAGATAACATCAATTTAAAGGGCTGCACCCAGGACTGTAAGGGACCTGCCTACAGCAGCACAAGGCCTGGCTTTTGGAGAGCTTTTCTGTTCCCTTCTGAGTGCATACTAGGTCAAAACCCAGGTTAAATACCATATCTTGCTTATAATTTCATTTTAGCCCATTTTGACGTCTCCTTTGTCCTCAGAGTTACTGCTTTCTGTTTCCTCACGATGATGACATTATTTATTAGAAAACACCATAGTCTCAAGACTTACTGGTTTATTTCCTAAAGTGCCAGGAGTCTAACAAGTAAAGGTTTTCCAGACTCAGACAGGTAAATCTCTCTTGCTTTAAATGAGAGACTGAACTAGGGAATCTCCAAAGGTCCATCCAGCCAACCTCTCCATGGTGTTTCTGCATTCTCTTAATGATGCAAAGGAGACTGTCCACCAAGATCTGACATTCTGTCCCAGTCATTAATCTGTTATTTTTCCCCCTCATGCTGATGAACAGTGAGAGATGAGTGTCTCCCAGATTTTCATTTGTGCTCCCTTTCCTGCAACACATATTTCTGTGGTTGCACCCAGATAACACTTTGTCTCTATGCACTGCACACGCAGGAAGGGCAAATGTGCTGCCTCTGGATTTTTGGATGGCGGTTTGAGATGGGTTAATTATATGTCAAGAGGGACTTGAGCAATAATAAGTGACTTTATGACTGTCTTTACCACACAGTAGAAAGGTTACATTTAAAAATTGGCTTTACTGTACTGGATTTTAGGTTAAGTTCAAAATGCAGCTTCCGCTGTTAGAACTGAAGGGTCATATAAAATTCATTGCAATAGAATATTTATAAGTATCTGGGATATTTGTAGGAAACACAATAATGGGAGAATCAGAGCTCACAGATAGAAGGGGAAATTGTTAAATGGCAAATATAAACACCATTTTTCCAGCACTTAACCCTATATATAATAATAATTATTACAAATCTGAACAACGATTAAATTTCATTGTGAACCCCAGTTAAATGCACGTGCATGGTAAACGTTTTTTGCACTAATAACTTGTGTGGTGTTACCATTCGGAGAAGGATTGATGTGCACACATCTCACACCGCCTTCCACCTGCCAGCGAGGTGCTGGCATCCTCCGAAGAGATTTGGGGATTGACATTCCTCATTTCACAACCTCCTATTTGTTTACAGCCTCTTCTTTCTAATCCCATAATTATGTCTTTGAAAGCAAACATCTGACCAAAGTGAACAAGGTGAACCCTCAGTTGCTATTGTTCGGGTGTTTGGACAGGGTTATCATTTCATCTCCACGGCGTGTGCCACCACAATTATCTCCCTGAAACACCAAAGTAAACTGGCTGTTGCGGAAACAAGACGGCATTGAGAAGGAGGGTAACAGAGCACACCTAATTAGCTCTAAGTACCTGTAATCCTAGGAGATTTCACCTAATGATAAAAGCCAGGGAAAGTCCCTCAGGTATGAGTAATAAGAGCGTGGCCAGGTTGCTGATGGATCATGTGTTGGATGTCAGCTCTGCTGAATGGAGCCTATTGATCCACAAGTTGCCAGCATTTTCTGCCACAAATTGAATTTAAATTGCTTACATGAAGAAGACGTCTGGCAGGTTAAGCTTTACCTGCTTCATATTTCAAAATCGTTTTCTCCACCAGTAAATAGATAGGAAAGAGCTCTTTTGGAAAAAACAAAGAAGAACATAAACCAAAACACCCAACAAACAAATACCACCCATACAAAACATAAACAAACCCCCAAACAAACAAAACCACAGTTTTTTAAAATATATACTCATGCTTGTTCTCCATGCCTCATTTTGAAGTAAAGAGCCGACATCCAAGGAATATGCTTCAAATGATTAAAATAATAAAGCAACAAAGTTTGCACAGATTAAGCACCCGCGCCATGCCTTCAATCCTGCTGAATGGAATACCTGGCTTACCAGATGAAATAGTAGAATAGCACTAACAAAAAGAACAGACCTTCTTTGCACAGAAGACACCCTTTTTTTGGCAGGGAGGGGTGTGTTTGCTGGTGGTTTGGTGTTTATTTGTGGGTTTTTTGTTTGGTTGATTTTCTTTTTTTTTTCCTTTCTTCAATTTAAGGCTATTATGGCCAGTTAAATTACTAGTTTATTAGTACACAGTTTTATATATATATATACATATATATATATATATATATAAAAATTTTTTACACACAGGCCAGCATTCCTAACTTGTAACAAATGCACGTCACCTTCTGGAGGTTGTTGTGTAGAACAATGATTTTTGATGAGTGTTTCAGGGAGGATTGGTCCACCCAGTTGTTTCTCATGACCTCTCTACTCCAGCCATCAAGTCTCTGAATCCCTTCGTCTGTCTTGCCCCCAAAGAGGTTCTCATTTTGAAAATGCTTCTTCTTAACCCATAGGGTTGCACCCACAGTTTCCCATGCGCTTGATGTCTTGAGAGCTTGTGGTAGTTTGAGTATAAAGACACTAAGATAACCTAGGATGTGCTTACTTTAGGCCTCTAAATTAGGGATCCAAATTGAACGGGTACGTTCTACACTGACAAATAAATATAATTTGCATTAATGTCAGTAAAAACTAACATTTGCAAACAATAAAGCCGGTTTAGATACCACGAGACGAAAAAACGGTGGGGGGGAGGAGAAAAGAAGCACTGTCATAATAACAAGAGGCATAGGAAATATCCTTCAAAAATGCTATTGCGTGTCTATTAACATTTTTTTTAATTGTTTTTACTTAATGGGCCTGATAACTCCTGGTCTGCCTACATATCAGCCTGTTTGTCTTCCTCATAAGGCACCATAGCTGCTGTTTGGACAACATCCATTTGATAATGAAGCAAGATGTAGGCTAGACAGCTGCTTTTTTCTCACTCATTTCACTCTGTTATTGGTTAACTTAGTGGAAAAATGTAAATTTTCCAGGGACTTTAGGTTGGAGGTATCTTAGCCAAGGTAGATATGTGCTTGACTTGAGGTCTAATTTAACTCCCGTGTAGTATCGATCGGCTTGGCCCACCAGGGACCCTTAGAATCTTCCTTTGCCAAAGGTAGACAATGGTATGAAAGTAAAGTGTAATAAATGCCCCTGTCCGGTCCCATGTCGATATACAGCTACTGCTTTTTTTTCCCCTCCTTTCTTGCTCTTTTGAGTGCATCAGTATTTCACGTTTATTGTAGTGTGATGAAACACCTTTCAGAATGGCCAGAGGGACACTCAGCAGTAAGCATTTAGGCAGTACAAACTGGAGTGAACAGGAGGACAGTTAGCAGGGAATATTTCTGAGGTCAAAGCAAGCTGAATCAGCTAAAAGCAGAGTTGAGAGCTACAGTACCTACTGCAAAGCAAATACAGATTACATTCCTGTAGACAAATTGATCCGCCGGGGGACGATTGGTCTTCCAGAAAAAGAGGTTGCCGCTAAAGAATTAAATATTTTACACTGACATATATACAAAGCACCCTTAAACACACCAGCCAGAGATGTATCACCGGGATAGTCCACACTTGGTCCTTGTATGAATAATTTGCAGAGTACTGCAAGATTTAAAGGTCTACAAGTCCGTATGTTCCTGTGGATGCTGGCTGGTGTTCTGCCCAGTAAGGAAAGCATTAAAATGTAGCTGCTCAGATGAACAATGATTCTCACTTGGGCAGGTGTACAAATCATAAGTTTACAGAGCAATCAAGGTGGGAAGGAACCCCAGGAGATGCCTGGTTAGATATCCTGTCCCTGCAGCGTCAGGTCTGGGGTCTGACTTAGTTGCTCAGGACTTGACCCATTTAGGTCTTGCAGACCTCTGGGGATGGAGATGGTACAACCAGCAAAGGTGAAAGAACATCCACATTGTCTCGTGTGTCCTCAATAGTGGTAACTCCAGAGACAACAAGCAGAACCTTGGATGTGAAACCACAGCAGCTGGTCCAGAACAGATCTGAGGTTACCTAAGGAAACTACTGAATTCCAGAAAAAAGTGACAGAGAACCAAGAACTGTACAGAACTGTGGTATGTGGTTGCTCTATAGGGCAAATAAAAAGAAATAAATTTTTTAAATGTAAATTATTGTTTCCAAATTAAGAATGGGACATACACCCTTGTAAAAAACTCATACAGAGTTTTCCCCCCTCTTTCCAAAGGTTATTCTAGACTGAGCAAACATTGAAGGCACTAAAGGAGAAGACTTGAACTCAGGGCTCTTCTTGAAGAGCTCGATGCATTTCTGCTGGGAACCTCCCCAAGCACACAGATATTGCCCTTTTCTTTGTACCGTGCCATACCTTTCTCCAGACATTGGAATCCACATCTGGAACAGCACTGTGGAGTTCGATTAAACAGAAACACAGCTGCATTAACAGTTAATTCTGCCCACAATATCCTCTCAGTGCTTAAAAAACCCTCAACTTATGAGATATTTTTTTTTACTACGAGAGTGTACAAGGCTACAAGAATGGTGGCACCACTGCTGTGATGCTTCCCCCCCCTTAAAAAGAGAGTGTACAAGACAGTATATTACACAGGGGCAGGATTTCATCAGCATGTAGGCAATCCTAATGGATTTCCACGCTCAGCACTCCTCTGCTGAGCAGATGACTTTAAATATGGGAAACAGACCCCTGCTCAGGATGGAGCAGTCCTCATCACCCTTAGGGCTCCAGGCATGGGCAAAACTTGTGGGTTTTTTTCAAAGCAGGAGGTGTTTTGGAGGCATTATACATGGACTGAGCCTGAACCCGTAGTAGTTTATTGGAGCTAAACCTACATGCACACACCGTAACGTTGTCTTTTGCCAGTCACTTGCAAAACTGGGGTTGTTTGTCTGGAACCGGGAGCAAAATTACCAGGAGAGGAGAGATTAGCTTTATATACAGCACATTTGTTGTTTGCTATCTATGCTAAACCCCTTGCTTCTTTCCATTCTGCCCTGAGTGACTGAGCGTCATGAGTTTTCAAGGGTAAGTAACGCGGTGATTACAATACATTTCTCCAGCCTAAAAGCCATCAGTAAAGTGAATAAGGCTACTCTTGTAAGTGCTTAATGCCTGATGTAAGAGTTGCATGATCTAGTCCAGCAGTAACACAGTTACCTCAATTACTGGAGTCCCACCAGGCTACTCACAGCAGTACTTAGGAAATGTTGTAGGCACAGGCTCTGGTATTATCAACTCCTCAGGGCAGCATGACTGTACACAGGATCTCATCAGTAGTTAAAAAACAAGTCCTCTATGAGACACGAGCCATTTTTTGTACTAGGCTATTATTATTTTCTTTTTACATCTAGAAATGAGCAGAGTTCATACGGTCTCACCATATCGCTTTCCGAAAGCAACGCAACGAGATGCCACGTGGACTTTTGTGCTTGCTTTACATTGTTATCGGGCAAAAATATGTCTTGCAGTTTCCCAGGGGGTTCCCTGGGACAGTGTCTCCGTGTGAAAGGGCACCTTGGGGGCTGCCTTGGACAATCTTCTTTTCAATAAGCTCCTTTTTTTTCCTATCGTAACCACTCCGCTCTGCTGCTTCACTGATTTCCCAGCTGTTCTTCTGCGGTGTCTGAAGTCGACTACAGAAAATCTGTAGCCAAACAGCTCCAAAAAATGAGCGGCAGATCACGGCAAGCATGAAAAAACCATGAATACATATTTCTCTTTAGACATAATGGTTCGATTCGCTGTTGCGTGCTGGGAACACAACTTGTGGTGTTTGTACCTGCAGTTCATCGGTAGAAATAACTGCACAAGGTACCGACCGAGGGATAACAAGACCTTGAGTATTTCACGTCAAAGCTGGCATAAGGACTGAAAAAGGTGTGAAGTTCCCAACACAGAAACTTATTTATATCCACGTACCAAAGCTATGAGGGTCTCCCAGGTATAATTTAGGCCAGACCTAGGCAGGAGAAGTTAATTTTCCCCAGAGCGTCAAGCTTTCCCTGATGGTGGGCGGCCATCGCTCTGTCACACGAGGGAGTGACAAGATTGAAAGCCCTTCAACTTGTTTATCTTCTGCTCCGAAATGCCCCAGAAGGCATTATTTCTTGTGTGACTTCACAGGGGGAAAACCGAGCAAACGAACAATGTCTTTCCTATGACAGCTGATAGGGTATCTACAATGCACTTTTCCTCAGTTAAAAAGTCCTGGTTTTTTAAGATACTATAAAAACACATGCACGTGATAAAACAAATTCTGCAGGAACATACAACGTGTTTTTAAAGTTAAAGTGGAACCATGGAAAAAAAGGGGATTGAAAGGCTCTGGAAAGGTCGTTTTGCCATGCCCGCTCATCCTGAGAAGTTTGTCTTTGCCCATTATAGGCAGTTTTCTTTCAAATAACACTAATAAAACCACAGATTTGGTGCCAGTAAAATTATTTGCCAACTTACGGTTCATAATTTTTATTCTGGAGGAGGAGGGGGGTAGCAAGAGGAAGAAAATT
Source organism: Columba livia (assembly GCF_036013475.1). Taxonomy (NCBI): domain Eukaryota; kingdom Metazoa; phylum Chordata; class Aves; order Columbiformes; family Columbidae; genus Columba; species Columba livia. Next base: position 3,521,364 of record NC_088608.1, on the reverse strand, counting down.
TGACAATAAAGTAAAAGCATGGTGTATGACTACTTCTATAATCAAACCTTTTGATTTTTTCATTTGAAATATTTTAAACCTAAAATGTCATTCAAATACATTCCAACAAAACAATGTGAAAAAGATATTAATGACTGAAGTATTTGGTAAACAAATTATTCAATGTAAAATGGGGTTTTATTTCGCGTAAATGTTTTCAGAAAAATTCATATTTACTCAGGTCAAAATTCTAATCCTACCTTTTACAAGACAGACTAAAAAATCTAGCGGCTTTTCGTCTGAGTGCATTTCAATCCATTTTAATTTTACTTAATTAAGCGAATGTAGCAAACCACGTTTACTTCATCTTCTCTGATAGGAGTATCATAAATATACTTCTTAAAGAGATGTTTAAAGCTATAATTTCACTTCTATGTCATCATATTTTGGTGCACGGCATGGGTGTCAAACTCTCTTTCGCCAGGGCCACATCAGCCTGGTGCTGCCTTCAAATGGGCAAATGCAATTTTAGGACTGTATAAATGTAGGAGTAGTCACTTTTATACAGTCCCAAAATTACACTCGCCCCTTTGAAGACAACCACCAGGCTGATGTGGCCCCTGGTGAAATGAGTTTGACACCCCTGGTGCATATGATCCATCAAATCTCTGACAAAACTGATGTCATTAAACTTAACATTTTTTTTAAATAATTTTTTAACATGATATTGATTTTAAAAATAATTTTGAACATTAGAATTTCCAGGTTACTTACTACCCTACAAGAACCCAAGAGCATTTTTTTTTTCCCATAAAAACCAATGAAAACAAGGAATCACCACCTTTTGAGAAGTTCAGAAACACAGTTTCAGTCTTTCCCAGCATGTACCTAAGCACAACCATTGCTCCCGGCTCCATTTTTATCACTCTAGGCAAGAGAAACTGTAGTGTCTATATTGAATGTATTGAAACCGCCTGGTCTCCAAGGTAGCGGGGGTATCTATATACACTAGTAGCATACATTTCAGGCTCAATCACTTTGAGAGCCTGGATAATAGAGGAGCACTTGTACTTCGGATAACAAAGTTATTTCCTTCAACATCAACAAGCTGCTCGGCGAGTAACTGCATCAGGCATTGATTTTGTTAGCCTGTTTGCAGGCACTGTAGGGGCCTTTTTAACCGATAAAACTTAAAAAAATTGCAGATCATTCTTCATGTGCATTATTTGAGAGAGCAGAGCTGACAGGAGAAGCTGTATTAATTTCAGCATCGCCGTTTTGGATGTCAGAGGAACATCTGTAGGACCAGCCCTGGATCTGTCAACCGCAACCTCCCCATTTTAAGACAGATTGAAGCCTGAACTCACATCTCCAGCCAAATTTTATACCTGGTTCCTATTGGGACTGTAATTGTGCATTCACTTCCCAGACTTGCAGCTTAGATCCCGTACAAGTGGCTTGAACATGCAACTGGATTCAGATGTTGGCTTCTTCCTGCTATACTCAAGCCTCTGTATTCCAATGGGCCAAAAATCTGCCTATTCACTCATTTATCATTAACAAGTGCTAAATTAAAAGTATCACAAGCTACTCGTTATGTATTCCCCGGCCATCTTTTTTCTTGTAAGAAATGCCTGAATCACATTTGTTCTTTATATCACAAGCTCTCTCTGGGTACCACAGTGCCCAGCACATCCCTCCTCCCACCCCTCACCATCTCGCTCCTCTTATCAGTAATGGGAACTAGGCATGTACATGAAAATGAAAACAGATCCCTTAGCGTAAACTTTCTGACAGAAGCGTTCGTAACAACTTTTCCAAAAAAAAAAAAAAAAAGAAACCCATGTCTCGTTTATTTTCCCCTTTCTTCCTCCCAGCTTTATGTCAGTCATCAATCGAACAGGAGACAACTCATTTCATTTCTGTGACACACAATGATGGACTTGTGTTACAACCCTGACTTATTTTGAGAACTTCAATTTCTCAAGCTGAAAGCCTGAATGTCCCATGCTTGGAAGGGCTATTGATCTGATGTAGATGGACAGCTCAAGAGGAACTGATACATTCCTTACAGCGCTTTTTTTCTGACCACTACATAATGTAGACTTTCTGGTTGTTTGTTGACATCTAAAAAACTTTGATTCTGTGATTTAACTGATATTCTTGCACTGTTTCTACTCAATATTTCCCTGTACTATTTGATGTAGGAGTTATTTATTATCTACTACCTGGAATGGAAAAGCTGGTTCACTGTGATAATATACACGAATTCATAAGGCGGCAGGAACCTATAAATGCACATCACAATGGTACAGCTGCAAATGTGGCCCAATTCCACATCCTGGTGCCTTTCAGAAAACATTATGTCACCACCAAATGGGTTTGGACACCCACTCCCCACCCTGGACAGGGGAGACCAGCCAGTACAACCAGCACAGACCAGGAAACAATTCATTCCACTCTTAACTTTTATGTAATTTCTTTGGACTCGTTCCTGGCTTGTAAGGTTTTCTGCTTTTCCTATTACAGCTTAGGGAACCAAACAAGAGTCTTTTGAAAACCGGGGGGCAGCTCCTCAACCGAGATACCTCAATGTGACAGAATTAAGCGTATGTTAATACCAGCCCAGAATCAGTCCCCAAGTTTCATTATCAGCCTTTAAAGGAGGGCCTCCTCCTACAGGACTAATTTAGAGCAATGAAAATTAAACTGCATCTCATCTAATAGTCAAAAAAGATCTGCAGAAATTGTCCTTGTTTAAATACCAATTCAGCTCTTTTCTGTCACAGCAGGCTAGTGTATCATTTTATTTTTCTTCTAAAAGCCAAATAGTACTCAAACAAAACAGTCACTTGCATGTTATTTATATGAAAGAAAAAGACAAAAAAGTGGAAAAAAAAAGGAAAGAAAAAAGCGACAAGAGAGGAAAACCCAAAAAAATATTAAAGCATTTTATAAGAACCTAGCTTGTGCAACTAAAGCACGATGTGGTCTTAGACCTTTACTTTGTGTACAGAGCCAGACTTTATTCTTTGATTTGGTGCATAGGATCACAGTTTATTATGATTATAATGGTTATAATTTTCTTGACATTTGAAAGAAATAAGGAAGGAATAAGGAATAGAGGTAAACGAGGTTGTTGCAGAAAAAAGATCTGTGATTCAGCCAATGGGAAAAGCACTAAAAAATATCTTAAATAGCTTGTCCCACCCCAAAATCTCTGTGTTAGCATTGGGCTCTTTGAGTTAAATTCCCAGTGAATTAAGAACAAAGGCTTTCAGACTCTTTGGTATTAAGGGCAAGTGTATTTCCAGCCATAATTGCCACTGTAGAAGTGATGAACTCGGATTCTCTGCCGGGTTAACCCTTGGCACCAGCATTGGCCACTGGAGCTTCTGCGAGGTGGAACATCCACCACCTCCAAAGCAGCCGCCCATTGAGGTGCCACTTCCAACCTGGACTGGGAGCATCTATTTATTATCGTTCTATGATTCACAAAAAAATAAAGGCTAGTGGGATAGCAAGGCTTTGGAAAAACTATTCAGCTCAGGCTTCTCTTTTTGCACAGCATGACCTATATTTAAATAACTCTCCAGTGTTTTCCCCCCATCGCAAAACCACCATCTCACGCACAAAATCCCACATAGTATCTGTCACTGGCACCTCAGAGGAGCAAAGTATTTGCAGAGAGCTTAGTATTGGCCTATTAATAACTTCTTCCCTCTCACATTGGAGGATACCAGGGGGCTCAGGTCAAGACAGCTTTATGATTCCCATGTTGGAAGCCCAGAACCATCCCTCCCATGTTCAACTCTCCTTTGGGCAGCTTGGAACAATCTTTTTATTTCCCTGGTGAGCAGCACCATTTCAGAAAAAAATACAAGAAAGAAAAACGGAAAAATGACCAAAATAAAGGAAGAAAAAAGCGAAAATTCCTGGTTAAAACCTCTACTTGTACAAAAAGCATAACAGCTTGCATGAACTGCAGCACTATGACTATTGCTGTTAATGCTTCCAATTACATCATTGTTTTCCAAATTACAAAGTGCAGAAGCCTGGTTAGGGAAGCTGAAGAGAAAGAGCCGAAGGCAGGGAAGGTTTTAAAGGGTGTCAGAAGGAAAAGATGTTTCTTTGGATTGTCTTCCTTCTTTCACTAATTCCTTCATGTACTTGCATTTGAGGGGTTTTTTTTGGAAAACGTCACTGCAGCAACGTCCAGATAATTAAAACCTTAAATACCATCAGACCTACCTCAGATCCCTGTGGTAACTTTGCTATTACCACTCCTGTTCACACACTCCCCAGTACTGATTCTTTTTTGTGCCGTGGCTTCCAACCAAAGCGATTGTTGAAGTAAATATTAAGCGAAGAGGCACAAAAAGCACTACTAAAACACAAACGTATTGCAGCTACTGCATTTTCACTCTGCATTTACATAAATACAAGGAGCTTTTGTCAAGATTGCTGTTTCAGAAACCCGTGCTGTTTACTGCCCAGGCACTTGAAGGTTTTATTTTCTTCCCTTTAGGCAGGAGGAGGCTGGAGGAAGACGGACAAGCTGCTTTTCCAGGTGCTGGAACAGTGCAAAGCAATTGAACCACACTGATGGATGGGGGCCATCTCGCTCGTTCGGCCAACAGCGTGTTTTCCTTTTTGGCAGTGCTTTTGTTCCAGGTGGAATAGTCCTTTCATCCATAGAAAGGAAACTCTTGTTTGTCTTACTCTCAGGTAATGGTCTAACAAGCATCCAACTGCAGTAAAATATGGAACCTCTACGCATGCATACATAGAGCGTATGTATCTACATATATGCATACATCTTCCTCATGCACCACGCACACCCATGCTGCATAATAATTTAATTAAAGAACAAGTAAGGGTATTTTTTTCCCTGTTCTGTCCATGCCAGAAAGCCCCGGCGAAGCTGCAGGAGAGAGCACTTTTACAACGCAGACGCTCCAGACCAGGTTCCAGCTGTCGGAATTTTATGTCCTTGAGATACTTCTGGAATAACAAAGTGTCATGCACGTCCCTGCCAGTACACGAGATCAGCACATGAGATCAGACGTGCAGATGTTGCCTCCACATCCACCCACTGGCATCTTATTATCAGTTTAGTTTGTATCCTCCACCCATTTTCAGCCAACGAGGAAGTCAGGAGTTGTAATTTGTTAGAAATGAGCTGTATAGCAACCATTTATCTGAAAAACAAACCTTTGCTGGCAAAAACTTTGGAAGCAAATAAGAATCTTATGGAGGTTTTCTGTCTCTGCACGCAGGGAATGCTGTGATTAAACAGTCCCGAGAGCAGTGGTACCTCTCCGAGGTGAAGAGAAGGACATGGATTAGCCTTGGACACACCAAAATCTTGCTGTAATTGACTGACAAAGATGTGCCAGGAAGGAGATCCCTTGATATCTCAGGTCATCAATGCTTTTCCAGCAGCAGAGTTATTTCTACTTGTTTAACGTGGCATGCTTATCAGCACCATGCAAAAAGTTCTGTGGAGGGAAACAAGCTTGGGAGGAATGGCTGAGTCAAGATAATTGTTGTATTGTTAATTACTCGGTTAATAAATCCAGGAAGAAGGTGGGTTTGGATTCACTGCTGTACAAACTGGTATTCTGGCAACTGGGGAAGGACATCTGCTCAGCCCAGGCCTCCGCTGTCTGCGTGCATGATCACACCTTTCTAACGAGCATCTTAAACCACATCCTGAGCTGAAAGGATTCAGCCTCACGCTACTCCCTTCATACAGCTTTGGGTATCGGGAGTTTAAACAGCTCAGAGGAGCCACTGAGCTTGGTTTATTCAGGCTGAGCCCTTGGGGTTTGGTCCCCATGGGGGTCCCAGTAGGCCCAGCTCCATCGTTCCCATGTCCCTGCGGCCCCGAAGAAGGAAAGACGGGAATTTCCCTGTTATATTTTTCCTCCTTTGCTGCAATTATTATTCCTTGCTTAAGTTTCCAATCTTTAATTGGGTTGGAAAATCACAGTCACAGCAGAGTGTGTGCGTGTGTGTGGGGGGGGGAAATAAATCCCAGCTACTCTGCCTGACTCAAACGTCTGTTTTCATTTACTACACCATGCTCCTGAGATAGTTTGTTAACTAGCCTAGAATAAGGATATCTTGAATTAAAACGATGTTCTGCCCTTCCTGGCTGCTCTGCCTCTCCATGTGCATAGCGAGGTGCCCAGGGCTGCCTCTGCAGGGGGTTTGGCCTGGGTAGCTTTATGTAGGAGGCGATATAAATAGATGAAAGCCTCACTCAACGGAATATAAATTTATTTCTACATATACCTTCTCCACTGGCACACAGTGTAATGTAATCTATGTGACTCTTCTTGCCAGAGAGGCCCACTCACAAGTTTTCTGTTGAGCGCAGCTATTAATGTTGCACTTGTGTTCCCAGTGATAAAAAAAAAAGTACCACTACAGAGAAAACTGCCTAAGTTTCTATCGCACAACACAGAAATTTAAGCAAACACAGTACTGAAGTCCTCTCATGCAATTAAGCAAAGTATGGAGAGTTAAAAGTGGGGATTCTTGCACCGGCCTTGCCACTGGCAGGAGCAGAATTAGAACATTTCTAATGATGGAGCTCGCTCTTGTCTGGAATCCAAAGACCGTTCACTTGATGAGAACGAAGGAGACCAATTTACCTTAAATCCCCTCCCGAAAGAGCGGGAAGGGGTCAGGAATTGGCTCACACAGAGCAGTACGGAGCCATCCGGCACAGTTCTACATCAAAAGGCTTGAAAGGCATCACTGATGCAGAGCTGAATTCAGAAAAATGCAGCCTGGGACAGCTGTGGTGTGTGCAGCTCTTTCCAAAACCAACTCTGACGTTCGATTCTAGTTCAGATTTAGACAACTTAAGGTTAAAATTAATAATATTAGTATGCTTCCATTTTAGCCTCAGAATCCTTCTCTTTTTATTTCTCAGTAAGTTCTGAGAATGTAACACCTTAGAGGGTAAATCCTGGTTTACGCTAAGTGCAAAGGTTTTGACTATTTACAAGCTCTCAAACCTAACAGCCAGGTTTTAGCACCTAAGCTGGTGCTCGGTTCTTTGCAGAACACTGACAGCACTCAAATGTATAGCTATCGTATGATCAATCCCAAGTGACAGCGATAGCTGGTCATACTTAACGCCAAATCAGTCTCTCAAGGCCGTAGACTCTTTCTGATTTCAAATGGCAGCATATGATCCATAAATATCGATGGGTTTCTATAGTTAAGTTTAACCTATAGAAGTGTGGATAGTTGTTAACGCTCGTGGGCTGTATTCTGCTACCTGAAGCCAAAAGGCTTCCATGGTTATAACCCAAGTCTATAAATCCATTACTTCAGAAATATCCTGTAGTACCCTTAAAATGCACAGGCTACGTATAAGTTCTTTTTCTATTTAAAAAGCCAGCCATTTGCTGCCCCTTTTCTCATTCTAGAAAATCACCAGACACTCTCAATGACCGATAGACTTGGCTCAGCCACACACATCTCCCACAGAGCACCAAGGCTGAAGTGCAACTTCTAATTCGGCACAAAAATTAAGCCACGCGCTTATAGGAATTCAACTTATTACAGAGTCTTAGGGTGAAGGTTGTGTCCTGGAGGGATGCTAACTACAGCTGCAGCTCTACGAGACATCAGAGCTTTGCTGAACATCTTCCTAAAGGACAAATTGTGCCAAAGCCAGAACTAGAACATCTCTTACCTTGGTCCCTTGGCAGATCAGTCAGCCCCGGGAGCAACTCCCCCATGCACAGGCTTTCACCTCAAAAATCAAGCCAGTACTACTACTCTTCCCTTTCATCATCATTAAATTCATCCTCAGTTAGGAGAAAACACAGCTCAGTACTGTAACATCCCATGAAATTACGAAGCGCTGCCTCTGAGCTGAAAAAAACAGGGAGGCGTTCATTTATTTTCAATCTGAGGCCACCGATAATCACCTGCGGTTTAGTATTTGTATAGCATACTGAAAATAGACAAAGTTCACCCTAAAGTGCCAGCACAGTCTTCCATTAATCTCCAGTTCAGTCCCTTAAAGGAGGAAGTAACAACTCTGTAATGATAAGGCTTGTGGCAGCAGCCAGAGCGCTTGAAGGTCTGTTCTTGTAAAGAAATTTTTTCAATTAGTTAAAGAAGCCAGGAGCATCAGCTTTCAAAAAAAAAAGAGCTTCCTTATGAATCTTTGATCTCTCTCACTGTACCATGTTTCTCATGAAAGACAGTCGTAGTGGCACTGTTTAAATAACATCTACAAAACAGTTCAATTTGCAAATCAGTAGGATTACAGCTTCCTTTATAATCTTTATTTAAATGAAGTAGCATGAATGAGCTGTTAAATTAAGGGCTTGTCTATGAGAGTTGTGTCCAACTAGAAGTGGCCAATACTTGAGAATAACAGGAAAAAAAAAAACACACCACAACATGATTCATGCAAACTCAAAGCAGAAAACGGGCCAGTTTAAAATGCCTGATCTCAGTTTTGGTCCTAGAGTCTCAAAACCAAAGAGACTTATCGGGAGTGGTTACTCACCCTCTTAATGACCTGCAATTTGTGCTTTTATTTCAGGACATTGCTGTTTATTGAAATGGAATAAAATCAGCAATTTTTGAATATGGCGGAAGCCAGGCACAGCCAGCTGTCTCTGGTGCTGGAGAAGACCTATGTGCTACCTGACAGCGCGGGTGGTGTTATGGGTCTCCAGCCTGGGTTGAGCACTCCATGTTCCCCATCTCTTGCTCTATCCAACTAGAGATTTGGCAAAATCATCTGGGGAGGTGTATACATGAGATGTTGCTTTGAGAGGCCAGAGAAGATCATGACATAGACCAAAGGGGGAGTGAGTTCTGAAGCCCAGACTGAGGGCAGGAGGAGCAAATCCAAGAGAGGCAGATCCTGGGAGACAGAAGGAAGAGAAAGGAAGACCCTTGTCTTGCCCTCAGTCCCCTCCTTGGCTGGAAGATGCTTCCTTTTGCCCAAAACCTCTTCTCAAGAGATGCTTCTGAAACCCTGCAAGGATCTCAAGACTTGTCAGGAGAAATGCCAGTGCTGTATTATAATCTGTTCGGCCAAAACCTGTTCCCTGCAGCTCTTAGAAACCTGGACAACCGCAGATCCACCCTCTCTTCAACCGCGATGGAAGCAGATTGGTCTGATCACAGATTTAAGAGTTATCACTGCTACCGCAAAGTGTCATGACAGAGGTTATGTTCCAAAAGTGTAAATGTCACGGAACTACATAATCATCCGTTTAGCTATATATATACATATATGACATCCAAATTCCTAACACGCTCCTGTGGATGATCACTGTTTTCCAGCACTCTTACAGCGTGAAAAATCAGCACAACTTGATCCTGAGCACCCCAGAAGTGACAAAAATACCCATCAATATTACCTGGCAGATGCAGCACAAAACATTCATTCAGTATCTACCAGATCAGATTTTCTTTTTTTTAATGGCAAATGCCAACTAGGAGTAGATGTAGGATAATTTTCAGTGTTTATGACAAAAATATACCAGAACATAACCACATATTTCATAATAAAAAAAAATTTGCATCTTGAAAGCATTTTTGACGAGGTTCCACTTTAGAAGTTAATGGCAACATCAGAGGTACAGGAGTCCTGGAATAAATGGAAAATTGGCTCCAAATATTAAAGAGAGAGAGCAAGAAACCAAGAAAAGCATAGTCATAGATGGATGATACTGCTTTGGCAGGAAAGGTAAACAGTGAGGAAACACGCTGCCAGATGCAAAAAGACTTAGATCATTAAAAGGGAAAGAGATGAAAAAACCATTCAACACAAATAAATTAGAACAGTATCACCAATATTGTCTGTCAGCATTTCTGCTATAAATCCTCATTTCATAGGAGTGTATTTCACAGCTGAAAAAAAAATATCTCCCAAATGGAACTTGGCATGCCGGATTTCTTGCCTGGATTAGTATGTTTTTGGTCTTCACTAAGTTTTGCGAGCCATAAATGGACATTTAATCTGGATTCACGACGATTCAGCTCGTACACACAATGCAGCCACACCAGTTTGTGCTGATGCTTGTTGGGTACTTCAAATTTTGTAATGATGTTTCTTTCAAAACTCTTTGACATACCTTCAATACACAATGTTAAGATGGGGCAGGAAAGAACAGATGCTGCCCATAATGCAAGTAATTCACCTTGGAAAGGGATGTTTCTTGAACTACCAACAATACAACATCTCCTCAACAGAGCCTGACTAAATACAGACCAATCTAAAATCCAAGAGTCATCTACAACAGACCAAGATGTGGTAATTTTCAATAAATACATGTAAAAGAAAAAGGTGATTTAATAATCCTCTAACTGCTGAACTCATCCTGATAGAATCTGGTTTGTATCTCACCCATCCCATTATTAATCCATACCATTTTGCTTTTTTAATCTGATCATCAAAAAATAGTATTTGAATTCTTTTTACAACAGTCTTTCAAATCACTGTAGGAATTCTAGAGGATATAACATTATCTTCTACTGGAAGCTATACCATTTTAGGCTGATATTATAGATTTTCCATTGGTAGATGTTTTGATATATGGATACAAAGGATTTCAAGAGATTTGTCAGTGTAAAACTGAATTAAGCACAAATTGTTTAAATAATTGTGTGTGTACACTAAAGTGCCTTTGAAAAATAAGGCTACAGCTATACGTGTGCTGGTGAAAATGAGAAATTCAGAGCTAGGAGCAGGTCGTGCCCTATGATCCATGGTGCGCATCGCTGCTGCCGTTGGAAATTCAGCAACTTCACCTGTCCCCCCGATGTGATGAAGACAGAGGGAGTAAGATAAATTGCTCTTCATAAAAGAGATTAGGCCAGAGCAGCAAAACTTTATTACAGCCAACAGAAGGAAAAACAAAGAACAAACTGTCTAGAAAGTGAGAGCAGATATTTACTGCTGACCGTTGCTACTTTGCTGACTCTGTTTTGTCTTCTGGGTGACTTTGGTGTCCCTAAACTATCACCTCTTGGATAAATAAGGTTTTATAGGAAAGGAGTTCTTGTGTTCCTGCACCGGTGACTCAGCCGACGAGTGGTTTGGATTCGGGGTTTTCCTTGTCCTGTCATCATAACCCACATTTCTTAGCATTTTCCCTGAGATTTTGACTCACAGGCTAAACCTAGACATGTCTGCCGACATGGCTATAAATGGTTTAAGCTCATTACTGATTTATTAATTTACCTGAAAGAAAACACACATCAGGCTTTTACAGGATGAAAGAGAAAAAAAAAACCACAACCACCAAACATCCAAAACAACAAAAAACCAGAACACTGCACCCTGGATCTTACAAGTGAACCGTGACACAAACTGTGATGAACCCCTGATGGCATCGAGCACCAGGCAGAGCCCTCAGTTCTGCCATATGGATGGGAACAGCAAGTCCCAGTGGTACCTGCAGCAAACACACGAAGAAGCGGAGGTACTGAATGCATTATGCATTTTTCTGAAGGATATTTCTATTTTTCCTGCCCATAGCATGTGGCCTGGAGAATGAGTTATAGAATCGTAGAATTGGTTGAGTTGGAGGAAACCTTCAAAGCGCACCTAGTCTAATCCCCCTGCAATGGGCAGGGACATCTTCACCCAGAACAGGTTGTTACTATTTATATATAGCTTTTTATATCTATATAATTATATAGATATGTAGTTATATAGTGCTGCATCTCCAAAGGAGGCTTCATCCCCACCTGGTGCTTGTGTAACACACCTCAATAAAACATCAGCACACACTTAACAATTAGGAGATCCCATACATATATAGAAAGTATATGAAAAAATAAGCACAGTAGCGTAGCTGAACACAATAAAGTACTAGGGAGATAAAACATTATTTTGAAAGTGGAGGCTGAACGCATCGGAGGGAAGAGGAAAGACAAAAGCAGCAGCTCACGCCTCTGCAAAGAGACACAGAAACAGGGTTTTTCTTCTCGCCTTTCTGCTTTTTGTTTCCACATAACCCTTGTTTTCCAACTTCTATTGTGTCTTGTCTAAATGTTTTAGCTCTCCGGATCTTTAAATAAACTCCAGACACAGCCATGCAGCTATATATAAGAAAACCTCGATGCAGATTTAGAGACTCGCTTTATGCTGGGAAACACGGCATCCAAGTGGGAGACAACCTGATGGTGAAACATCACCCTACGAGGTGAGTGAAACCCCATCTCACTTCATCAGAGCAGAAATTCCCAACAGGGAAAAGCTGCTCAGGGATCAACCCCTTGTGTCATAGCCTGGTGGGTTTGGAGAAAAGGTGGTCGAGCTATATGGTATGCCCTAAGAGCACAAAATACTGATTTTTCAACTGCATCAATGTCTTAGCATCTTGTTTGTGCTTTCTCTTGCTGTTTTCTACTGTCACTATTTTGCTTTCTGAATTTTGAAGGTACGGGCCATATCTCTGCATATCTTCTGACATCTTAATGCAACTTAGATAGACACTAAAAGGAAATTCAACAGATTTGTGCCATGGAAGAATTATTGAGAAAATTCATGCAAAATGAAGGCACTGAGAGCAATACCTCAAAGTTACACCGTGATTCGTGCTGAACTGGCATGGTGATGCTCCGGTTTCTGCTCACTGCTGGACACAGGTTTTTCTATGCTTACTACTCATACAACTCATAGCCTAAGTAAGTTTTCTGTGTAGTTTTTGTTCTTTATTGGTAGACATTTATCCCAGGGGAAATGGTTTGTTTTGCCTTTTTTTCCCCCTCCTAAAATCTCTCATCTACAAACTGTTTTCTGTTGCTGTCACATTACTTCATGTCCCTGTAATATAAATTACAATTTAAAAAAATAAAAAAAAAAAAACATAAAAATCCCTCTTTGAATTTCCATTTAACTCATATTTGCTACATCTCCAAAATGAGTAAAATGTTTTTTTAAAAATAAATATTTGCCTTTAATCTATGATAACTGAACAGACGTTTGCTAAATGAAGCCAACAGACATGAGAGGATTCGTTAAGTATTTGAGTTTTCTGACACTGCAGATTGGAAGGGAACAGTGGGGGCTTTGCCAAAGACAGGACTTTGATTTTCTTTTGCCTCATACCCACAATCTATGGAATTGAGGAGTTAATAGCAACTGTACATTTAATGCTGGTCTGTTGCAGTATTAACGAAACTGCGCCCTTTCCCACCGTACGCAGCACTCTCCGAAACACATAATATAGGTCATAGCTTAAAAATGCAAGCAACATCCTTAAATATTAAAAATTATACACAGCAATAATATTGACTGTATAACGTTTATTTCAACAATTTCTGAACAATAACAACTGGAAAATGATGGCATGGATTCATTTCAGCTTCTTAAAACCTTAAGCTTCTGAAATCAGAGTCTTCGTATTAGCACTGAATACAGCAACATTCTGATTTAGATTATTGACAGCCTGAACTAAATTAGTTAGCGTCTCATCTAGTTTCAACAGTCTGCTATTCATTGAGTCGTTCAGATGTTGGATGGATTCCATCAACATCTCCTGAACACACTTTTTTTTTCTTAAGCCAATCTGCCGCTCTCTGGTTCCTTTCTGACACTTCCATCCCGTTCTAATACAATGTTCCCTGAGCTATTGCCCCTCATTTCCACACGCTTGTTCTCCGTCATCTTCACTTTCTACTCTTATTTTGCATTTTCCTCCCATACCCTCATCTTATATTCTGTTCCTTATCGTGTAACGTGCTGCAATACTGATGATTCTTTTGCAGTTCTTAATTGTTTCTTATGGATCGCTATTGGAAAAGATGCACCGCTGTTGCCCCAAAACTGAGTTTCAGTTGCATGTGGCTTTGCACTGAATATGCAGAAGCACCTCAGAAGAAGATGCTACACAACTTTGTAAAGGACATATCAAGAAATGGGGGAGACTTATTCTGAGAACTGGCAAAGAAAATTCCCTCTAGGAAAAGCCTTTCTGACAAGTATAAAGATGTGTTTGTGTTTAGGCTGATGTGCGAGAATAGCAGAATGCCGTGTTTTGGCTTTTTTTTCACATCCCAAACTCATTTTCATCTTTGTGGATCACTGTTAAAAAATTACAATCCCTTTCGTGCTCTTATTTCAAAATTACAGGTCTCCAGTTCCCCATGTATCCTCCTAAGTGACATAATTTCAGCTCCCACTTACACCGTAACAGCATTTTCTTTTGCACAGACTTGCAGAGCTCAGTGTAGGTGAAGTGGCTCAGATAACAAACTCAATACCAAGGTAGCCTCAAGTGCTACCCCATCAATGATGGCCCTGGGTATGTTCTTCATTCCCAATTTGCTACTCTTTATTCTAATTGCACATATAAATCAACTAACAGTTTTAGGCTAGCAGAGAAGATGGCAAAGTCAGTAAGCCAGATTGCAGGTGAGGAGGAAAGAAGAGGCACCAGTAACACTAACAGATTAATCTTTATATTCCACTTACCAGAGAGGGAAAAGGATATTTTCACAGAAAATATTTTGATCACATAAGATATTTTGATCTTAAGGATGTCATATGTGACCACAGAAGCACCATCACTGAAGCATTTGGATTGGAAAAGACCTTTAAGATCCTCAAGTCCAACCATTCCCCCACCCATGGCACTGCCCCATGTCCCTAAGAACCTCACCTCTGTGTCTGTTCAATCCCTCCAGGGACGGTGACTCCACCACTGCCCTGGGCAGCCTGTTCCAATGCCCAAAGGCCCTTCCTGGGAAGAAATCTTTCCCAATATCCAACCATGCTGCAGAACATGTCAGATTTTACAGAATTGCTTTTGCATCCCAACCCTGTCCTCTCATGACCATCCAAGGAGCAGTGGTGGTAAGACCTGCAAAGGGAGCAGATACTTCAGTGATTTCCCAGTTGATGTGCTTGTGGTTTTAGGGAAAGGGTGGACGGCTTAGGGCTACTATAAGTTTTTCTGCCTTGAAAAGGGTCACAGTTGGCTGGAGGGGGACTGAGAATTTGGGGTGCCAACTCTGCACTACATTGTGCCTTCCTTGGCTCTAGGCTAGGACTTCTTAACTCTGCATACCTGGATCCTTCAGAGCCCTAAAGTAAATCTAGCTCCAAAACTGCCTGATTGAAACTACGCATATGGATCAGAGGAGGAAAAATATCAAGAACCACCAAAATAGACACACACATATTTTTAGAGCATTTCTGGATGGCTACATGAAGGTGTTAATTCCCTACATAGCGCCATTAGCAAAGAATTCATTATTCTGCCCAGTGAGTTATCCCTCTATTAAACGTTAGGAAGAATTAGCCTAATATTTACAGTCAGCTATTTGCTATGTTAAAGAGGTATTTGCCAAATCTTCAGCACCTCCACCACATGCACAAAATCATACTTTAAATGAAGTAATTCTGAATTAAACAAGTGTGCTAGTACTACTAGTGGGATTTATAGTAACCAATAACGGTCTAAGAATGTATTTCACAGATTGCTTCTTTATATTGCAAAATGAATAGAGTTTTATATCTGAAGAAACAAATCTGCACATTAAAAATCAATGTTTCTCATGATACACACTTGGTATTATTTCTGGGAATGCTACAGCTGGCATACACAGCCTAGTTAGAATATTATAATTTACTTGACTGCATGCATAGTCGATTTGCAGTCAAAACTGCCACTTACTACATGGGAGGAAAAACAATGACTTCCATGCTACTGGAAACATCAAAGGTACTTTTTGCACTACTCCCCCTCAAAGCCTCCTGGGAAAAGCCCTGACTCATAAGCTTTCCACTGGTTACTAGAGTGCTTCTTAGGTTCGAAAAAAAAAATATATATATATATATATATCATATTTTGCTACAGTACCTCCACTGAAAAATCCTCAACGAGCAGAATGGATTGAAAAATTCAAGCATGACTAAAAAGTACATTCCCCACTAGTCAGTGAATTTTGCTCCCTATTTGTCACTGCCACCTTGGAGAGCGGTGAGCATTAATAATGCATGGGTGCTAGGAATGTATTAGCAACTAACCTTGCGAAGAAAATCAACTGGGGACCCAGAAGAGCTGTTAAAAAAAAAAAGAGGAGGGGGAAAAGAGAAAGAAAAAAAGCAGCAAAGTCAGAGCTCTCTGGTATCCTCTCATATATTGAAGAGATTTTAGGGAAAAGCGCCAGGGATGGCAGCAACTATGCATCACTGTAAACTAAGGCTGAAAGTCTCAGGAATGGGGTCGTAATTGAGTTCATTGATCACATTCAGGAGAAGACCCACCCCCAGCCACCCACCCAGGTCCCCAGCACTGGACACCACAGGATAATGGGTATTTGTGCAAATTGGCACTTGGAACCAAAATGTCTTCACTAAATGTGTTTTTAAGGAAAAGCTTCGTTCTGCTATTATTCGTGTTTGCAGCTATCTTGCATATGCTAATTGTGATCAAGTTTTCCTGGAAATGGGTCAGCGTGCCATGTTTGCTGATTGATTTTTTGCCAGGCTAGGACAGAATAAAACCACCACCTTCACCTACTACATATGAACCATAATGATCATGGGTTTACTACCACGGCTATTCAAACATGGGTATTTACATCATTTATTTTACAGTGACATGATAACATATGGATTTTATTCTCATTTTGAAACTCTTCAGTCCTTTCAAATCCAAGTACCCAAAGATATCCACTACCCAATGAAAATATTCTGCTTCCTAAAATAAAATAGGATTACCATTACGCTTCTATAGTTTGAAACAATTTGTACACTAAGCTGCTATATCCTGCTGTTAGACTTGGCAGTAATGGTTTCTGGTATATATTTATGTCCTGCCATCACCTTTTAATATATATTGTTTATATTCCAAGGCCTGTTTTCTGGTATAACAATCATTACAAGTTTTACATGGAACACAGTTGCTTTTTGTGTTATCAGCCAAAACAAATATTGTGTTTAAATCTACCTTATTGATTCACTTTCTCAATGAATGTACCCAACTTGTCAACGTAATGGGGAGATAGAAAGGAATATTCGTAATGTCTGCAGAAAAAGGAAAATAACATGGTTTTCCTTTTCCTTTCTGCTGGATTTATGGAAAAAAAATTGTCATCTATTTGCCTCATCAAGGAAAAATGCCCCAGAATTACACTCCTTTTCTCCTGAAATAATCAGAATGACCTGATGCTCCCAGCAAAACTATTTCCTTTGTCACTTATCAGTTATATTTTTAGCTACCCGTTGCAGACCTTCATGCAATCAATTCATTAGGCTCATTATGACTTAATGTTGCATCCCAAATCAAAAGTTCTATATATACAATTTAATCTTTGGTCATATTTTTATTAAGATGAGCCTTGAACGATCTGTATTCCTCAGCAGAAGGACTGGGCCTACTCCCTAATTAAACGCTGCGGCCTGTGGATAAGCTGGAAACCTGACTGTGACACAATCCTCCTGCTTTTCACCTGCTTTCCTAAGACTTACCAACTAATTCATGCCGCTCTTCTAATCTTTATTTGATGCTGAAGACAAAATAAAGTTAAAAGACACCTGCTGGTAGATAGATTTTCCACTGAACATGCTTACACAGGCCTCTAGGAAAACTAGATTCTGGCATCCTAAGAGGATCACATGATTAAGATCTGAAGATTGAGAAAAGAATTGGTTCAGTACCAGTTTCCCATTCTCATTACAATTGTTCTCCTGAGAAATGAGTAATTTTTCACTATTGTTTTCCTGACACAACAGTCTTTGTTGAAGTTTAGTGTGTTTTTTTTTTCCCCTGTATTTCTTCCTTTATCCCTTTTCCTTTTCTTCCTACTTCTAAACCTCCCTATGTATGCCACCGTTGTTTAATTTTTGTTATGGAAATGATTAAAGTTTTATTTTGTTTGTTTCATTTATCTCCCAAGAGTTTTTTTAGGCTGATAGTCACTCTGTAAACGAATGTAAAAATGCTTTTGTCACATTAGCTTGCATGTTAACTGGCAAAATACTTGTTATTTTACTCTGATGTTACATTCACAACAGGATAACAGTTTTGATCCTGTTATGCAAAAATCTGCATTATAAATTAGAAGGCATATTTCACACTTTTTTATCTTGGGCAGATTCCTAATGTAGTCATTAGGTGTTAGGACAGAAAAACTGAGATAAGTCAACTTCCATTAGCTCAGCTCACTTTAGATTCAGTAGGCACTAGTTAAGACCATACATGCTGGTATCTTGCCTACAAGATCTGAATTTTGGTAATGTCCAAGCAGGCTCAAGAATTTTGAGCCTGACAAGCCCCATGCATAAAACTTGCTAGCGGAACATAAAATATCTTGGGCTGAAGGCATTTTTAAATTAAAAATAATAATGATAATAAAGATAAAAAAGAAGAAAGTATTTAGCTAAACGGAGCTATAATCACCAGTTACAGTAAGATACTAGTAGTCAGGTCCTGGAAATCTCAAAAATATCGTTCAACTGCATCCTAATGTTTCTCAGTTCAAAGGCAGTTTTTCAAGAGTTTAACACTTTATTCTTTCGTCTACTTGCATAGTTTCTACGAAAGCCTGAAATTAGTCAGATAAACATTTTGTGGAATTCCATTTGTACTATTTCTAACAATATTAGCACTTTGAGGATTCTTTAATTTTGCAGGTTTGTAGACAGTTATTTTAAATTATGCAATGGTGCTAAGTCCATAAAACAGTGTCTGGTAGATCACTGTATGTTGCAGGTGACTTAATTCTGCAACTCTTCAAAGATCTCAGAATGAGTACCACCTTAAGAAGATATCTAATTTGCTTCCAGAAGAATATTTTCTTATCAACAGATCTGGTACAATCTGATAGGTTACAACAGCAATCATCAATCAACATGACAAGCTCAAAGGGATGCTCCCGTAAGCCAGACACGCAGAAGAATGGAGCAAATTTTGGGAGGCTACGTTCAGAATACTAATCCCCCACGCTCCATCACCGAACATCCAGGCACTCCCAATCTGTACATCTCAAGGTTTTTGACCAGGTTATCCCTTGGAAACCCACATTTTGAATTTGTGACCTCTCTCTGGCCAGGGTTTCAGTGTTTGTGGGACACAGCTGCAGAGCTCGGTTCCCTCTGCCCCTCCAAGAGCACCGGTCAAGTCCCCTGGTGGAAAGGGGAGAAGACTATTAATGTGATGCTTTACCATGGGAGGGGGGATCTGATTTCCAGCCCTTGACACTGCATCTTGACTCTAACCCCCATACTACTGTAAAAAGGTAAGATATCTTCTCCAAACATGCTTAGTTAAAAAAAATATTTTAAAAAATTGAAAAAAAATAAAAATAACAAAAAATTATATCTCTTGAGCTCAGCTTTATCACAATGAGCAGTAGACTCCCATGTTTGATTCCCAACTCTCTGTTTCTGCCCAGTTTCAGTCCTTTCTCCTACACACAACATTTTCAGCTCTGTATTTGCACAGTGACTGACACAATCAAGTCTTGCTGTGGGACTCAGGTTTTTAGGGTCTGTGTTAATACACATATTAAAAATTTAAATTTAAATCCTTGTGTCTAAAGCAATGCAAAGAGAGATCTCCTCCATGTTCATGAGGATGGTTGTATGAGCCATTCAGGCTTCAGAAAGGATTCTGTTCTATGGGGAACTTTCTTCTGGGTTGTAGAAAATCTCTCTGAAAAGATGCCCTGAGAGAAGTCAGCTCTCTACAGCATCCTGATTTTATCTTTTTAGGATGAAGCGAGTGCTGCTTTTACTCCATGGCTTTCTGAGGTACCAGGCTCTGAAAGACTCACTATTCCAAGTCTGAGACAAGCCACAGAGAAAGAACTTCTAGCTTGGCTTGCACAAGGAGTAATAAGAGGTTTTCTACAGTAGAAAAAATGTGTGTGCATGTGGTCATGGGTTAGGGGGGATGAACTTGAAGAAGGTGGAATAGGTATGTGAATAAAAGGCTGGTAGCCATTGAACTATCTTTTGCTAATGTACCTTTATGCACAGAGAAACACAGAATAGTGAGCTCTTTTCCCCTCTCCGTGCACGAGTCTCCCCGCATTAAGTCCAGCAGAAAGGCTCCAGATTGACCTGTTGGGATTTATATCAGTGTTTTTTTACCCTTACTGCAGTGGCATGGCCACATGCACACACATATTTACACATGATGCAGTAAAGAAGGGAAAAATAAAACCCCAAAACTTCAAACTTTTGAAACAGCGTAACACGAACCCACTGACAAATATCCACTGTCTGTCCTGAGACAGAATCAAAACACACAACTCTCTCTTTCTCTTGACCTTGCAAATCTTGCCATAGCCATCACGAACTCCGGCCAATTTATTTTTGTAGAAATGGACTTCACAGATTACAAAAATGGTTTGCTCGAGTCATCGCCATTCCTTTGAACTCTGAGGCCATCTGAATTTGATCCTGACCAGGCTGACCATAAACCATTCTGTTTGGATAATAGAGGAAATGGAACAGTTTGCCTTGAGTAACCTTATAATAAACTGTAGCTCAGTAGTTATGAATTACAACTAAAATAGGAAATAAATAACTATATGTGCCTATGTGTGTGTATACTTCAGGCATATGTGCATACATTCACATACCTACACACTACCAGGCCAGTAGAAGTAAATGAGTGAAAAGCATTTACAATGCTAGAATTATTTTCCCTTAAAAGTAACAAACTTCATCTACTTATTCATTCTATTTTTATTCTTTTAATAAAATACTGCTCATTAAGATGAGTCTGATAAATAAACTATAAATTGTCTATTCATAATTCACTATAATCAATGTTCAAAGCTATGTGGGTTAGTCACAACTACTAAAGTTCCAAAATATATTTTATTTAGATTCTAAAGTTTTGCAATGTATTTTTCATAAAATATTGAAGAACGGAGTACTATTAATATATACAACTTTATTCCAAAATTTTAGAACTCGTCTAAGCAAAATTTAAAAATTTTTTTTTGGTACCATATTCAGCAAAAATAACAAAAATATTGGAATCTCAAAGAAGGGAAGAAAAAGGTGTATCTGTTGCTGTTACACAGATTTCCCTGGGGGTACCCCCACTTATTTGAGGTCTGGAGGGTTTCATAGGGAAGAAAGAAGACTCATGCAACATATTCCCTTTGGAAGCCAGCCTAGCATAGCAAAAATACATTCTAACAGCTAAATCCAGATCTAATTTATACCTTAAAGGCATCTTTCATCTGAATAATGTACACAGAATCAGGTCCACTAAAATACCCAAAAGTCTTGAGTTTTGCCAACGTGAACTTGATGCCTAAGCCCAAGCTTTGGTCCTCAAGAGCTTGGTTGACTTGTCAGCCTGGAGCAGCTCTGGGATTGAGGCCCCATGGGGTTTGTCCCCTGGTCCCGGTGAGGTCTGGATGCTGGGCTGGACAGCCCAGAGTTGGCCTAAGCTCATCAGAGCTGGCTTAAGCTTACCAGAGCCAAGAATCTCCGGGTCTGGCCCAAGAGCTGGGATGTGCCCCTTCTCCTCTCCAGTTTGCCCAACAGCTTCACCTCTAATATCCTCCACAAAGCTCAGGTGCTACAGAAAACACATCAGACGTCTGACATCCTTCAAATCCTGCAAAATAAATCCAGAGGCCCAACAGATAAACCCTGCCCAGCAGCAAGAATGAGAGCCTGATGCTGCTTCTTCCCAGCATCTGAAATGGGCCGGGCGTCCTGACCACTTGCTGGCTGGAGGTGCCTCAGTCTCCGCAAGGAATTCAAGTTGTTTACTGCATACGTGGCTTTAGCTACATGAAGTCATGAGCTGCTGTTCAAAAAGGCAGAGAGTACCAAGGCACATGTCTAACTATTGAAAAATTACGTGCACCTTGGTTCAAAGGTTCTGCACCCCGAGAAGCCGCAGGATGAGTAGAAGTGGGGTAGGACTTGCTCACTCTGTATTTCCCATCCGTTATCTGCAGACAGATCCCTTTTCAGCAGATCGATCATTTTAGCCTTTGGGAGACCATGACTTTTCCTGTGCACTTACTGCACCAGGATCTCAAATGCTGGGCAGAGATCATGGTCACCTTGGTGACCACGTCTTGAATTCAGTGGTGGTTCTGCCAACCACAAGTGAGAGGACACATTTCAACCCAACTACAGAGATGCCCCTTAGAGAGGAGTTGGGAGAGACCTGGCGGAGCCAGGCAAGCAACATAAACCCCTGCTGATCCTGCAAGATTAACTATGAAAAATGCTGCATGGCATCATTTGCCAAATAGAGATTTTAAGCCTTTCCAGGTCTCTAACTTGCTGCACATGAGAGGAAATTAAAAACAAAGGAAAAAACAGCCACCAAAACTGCAAAAGTGTCACAAAACAGAGACCCACAGTCCATGAGAAATTGGTACCTATTAAAGGATACAAACGTTAGCTAAAGACACAGCCAGATGCTCCCAGGCAGCTCCTGTCCAAGCACTATTTCCCAGGTTTACCAGTAACCACAAGTTCCTGGAACTTGGGTCTAGCACAGGGAGATATCCAGTGGCTCCGTAACACATTGTAAAACGTAGTGCATTAGTCCATGCTTTTAGGCGACGATGGGAATAAGAAAAGTGAGTCACCAAAGCCTAGCAAGAAGAGCTGGAACAACTAAACAGCTATGGGTGGGTGGTTTTTTGTAATTATTTTCATTTTATTTTATTTTTAATAAGAAATACACTGATTTTTCCTTGCTGCCATTCATTGGCCAGCACTCAAGCCCTGGATACACACGTAACCACAGGTTTTTGAATGAAAATATACGTGAATTTGAAAGATTGCACAAAATTAACAGCTGATCTGTGCCTGAAAAATTTGTGCAGGGTGTGCATTATTCATTGCCTCCTCATTTGATTATTCACTAAGCAATATTAACTATTGCCCTCTTTAAAAAGGGTTCCACGATCTAATAAAGTGAGAGAGAAATATTGAGTGTCTTAGGAGACCAATAGTGTACATCAACAACTGAGGATAAGGAGGAACTAGTCAAAATGAACAAACTACGGCATTCACAGAAATCAGGATTGGTTCCCAAATATTTAAAAAACAACAAAATACCCAAAACAAACAACAAAAAATACCCCCACAAACAAAACCCAGAAAATGGTTCATAATGAGCCATTTAACCAGCTATTCAACAGTGATCCCAAGCAATTCTCTGATTCAGAAAATGGCAATTTAAGCAAAGAGATATCTGAAGACTGACAAAGAACATTTTGACAAGTAGTATCTGGAAAGAAGCAGAATTTAGTATAAACTTATCTAACAATATGAGAGGGTTCAGCTATCCTGAGTTCTGGGTGCCTGAGAGTATGAACAGAGGAAAAGATCTGTTTCTGATAGAAGAAAAGGTGGTTTCTGAAGCATCCAGAAGCTGATTCTAATCCCCGCTTTAATTAAAGAGGAGCAAGTTCTTCACACTACATCTGCTCATCGCTCTGGCTCCCATCATCGAAAGGATTCTCCCAGTGCCAAGAGGAGACCAAGGTTGGGGGGGAGGAAAAGGATTGTTTTAATTCCAAACTGAAGCTTTGTTATAAACGTCAGATATTGTAACTCTTTCCCTTTATCTCCTCAGAAACAGTTTTATGCCAAGTGTCTGCACATAACCATAATTCATATAATTCCACAAAACCTCATTCCCAGAACTATAAACAGGGTTGGGTTGTTTTTTTTAGGTTAACAGAAATAAGCCTAATGTGTCTAACTAAAACCAATATTGTTGCAATACAGCATTTGCTTTTTCCTGCAGATAATACTTATCAGGTAGATAAAAACACTTTATATTTGGAAGTAACAACAAGACGTTCCTGAAGTAAAAAAGCCTATAATCTTCTATAATTCGACACAGAAGAAAAGACATTATACCAAGGAAATTCTTGGCAAACTAGGCTATGATTAAAGGTAGTCACTGGTACTTGTGATCATTTCCTAACCTTAAGCTTCAACTCTTCTCCAAGTTTAGTTTTTGGTAACCTAGTAGTTTATGGTTAGAACATATCTTGATCGCAATCCAAAGCCTTCCTGAATCACAGAAGTAGCTTGCATTCTCCAGCACATAATTGAATTCAGATACCAGCTTTTCTGTCAAATCTCTTCAAAAATAAAATACATCATCAAAATCTAGAGACAGGACTGAGATGACCATGATGCATGTACAAAAATAACAACACAGAAGCTGCACCATATCAAATAATTTCACTTCAAACAATAGTCTATTTCATTTTAAAAGATTAGCAAAGGACTCATGATATTCTATATGCTTTTCTAACATTTATAATTTCTTCTTAATTGGCCAGAAACGCATTTCCTTTCATTGACACACACCGTAACCCTTCCCTACAAAATTATCATGACAATACACCAACACAGGCACAAAAATCCTTCCCGCTCAGAACCATGATAACACTTCACAAAACAATTAAACTACATTACTTGCCTGTCCTTTCCCCTGCACAAAAAAAACACCCCAAAACAGCACTTGCTCACGACAGCTGCATCAAGAGGATTTTGTACCGCTGATAAAATCATCTTTCTGCAGGACGTCGCTGATATTAAGACATTAAGAGTTCCCCGACAGATTTCACGTTGAATTCTGATACCCCCTTAGTTAACAAACAGCTATTGCATATGTTCTGTGTGTCTCCCTGTGCCAGGGAGATGGTGCATTATAGACGTGGAATTTCTGTTCGGTTTTGCTGTCAGATGGATGACAACAGGACAAACGCTTCTAGCTGAGGAAAATCTCCTGTTCAAAGCACTGAGAAGTTCGTGGAACACCTAGAGGAGCTCAGATACAGAGTCATTCAAAGGTAAAAACCTCCAACACCACAATACCTGCAGAAAAAATAACTGTGCTTATTTAGGATTGCTTTATTTTTAATTAATCTAGTACAGATTTCTTCATTATTTTCTACTTGTATACTTGTATCCAGCTAATTCATATTGCATTTCCCAGAGCACTTTATAAAGTCAGAACAGGGTCCTTGGTACCTCTCAGCAGAGGTTCCTCCCCACAGATGATAATTGCCATCATTTTGGTTACTCTCGTATTAAAATAACTATAATAGACATATCAGAGCTACGTCACTCACTATGCCAAGGACAACAGAAAAATATAAGAAGATATAAAGGTCTTCTATAATATCATGTTTTTTCCTGCCAAGATGATGGAGGGAAACACCTATTTTCTGGAGGACAGGAGACGTAATTTTGTTTGTGGGAGTCAATTAAGCTTGAGTTCACAGAAGTAGCTTCTACTAAGCAAAAAAACATCATTATCATGTGCAACAGGGGAAAAAAAAGATTCCACACAACACAAAGTAAAACAAATACACACCCCTCAATGAAACAAAATCCACTCAAAAAGCAACATTTTCTTGGCTCAGGAAAGATCTCCCGCTTTAGTGGAAGGATTTGCTTTGTAAAGCCTCTGGGACAGTGGAAGTTGATGCCTTCCCCCATCTGACCTTCCCCACATGCACCCCATGGCTTGGGAAAGTGAGGCTGGCAACTAAATATTTGTGCAATTCCAGATCTAAGCCAGGGCCACCAGAAGAGATGTTTGGTCTCGCATCACACTTGGAGGTTCATGCCCCCCAGAAATACAGACCATCCATGAGACAGCAGGTGTGAATGTTGCCATTGCCAAAGTAATAGGCCCCAAAAAGACCCCTCTCCTCTGTGGTCTCCATAGAACGGTTTGGGTTGAAGGGACCTTCCCAGCTCCCCCAGTGCCCCCCCTGCCACGAGCAGGGACATCTTCATCACCTCAAGTTGCTCAGAGCCCCATCCAGCCTGCCCTGGGGTATCTCCAGGGATGGGGCATCCACCATCTCTCTGGGTGGTACGGGAAGATATAATGGACAGTGTAAATGTTATATAGCTACAGAAACAACTGCATTTATATCATTACACATTATAGGCTGATATCGCCATACCTTATAATAAATTTAACTTGCTTAGAACTAGTTTAACTACAGCGGACGACAAGGCATTGGATCTCCATCTCTCTGCAGAGGCTGACTTCATGAGACACTAAAAGGCTCCTCCACAGTACAGACATGACTGGAAATAAACAGGTACAGGAAGGCACACTTTCAGTACACTTCATTTGCTGTTAGAAAATTTCACTCGAATGCAGTGGAGCAACTTTTTTCGCTTGCTTGTTGATCTGTACAAGAGGGTACAACATGTGTGAGTGAGGGAATACAAGATACAAACGTGTGTTTGAGCACGACTTGCTTGACCATCGCTTGGTGCACTTGCCTTTTCATTCCAGTCTCATAAGGGCTGAAATCCTAAAAATACATTACATTTTGTGCCTAGCTGTAAAATCCATATGCAGTTACAGCAGTAGTATTTACTGAAAATGACAGGTAATGTAAGTTTAATCCAACAGGGCAAACCAAAAGCAGTTGATGGGTCTGAGATAGTACCTAAGGTTGGAGGATAGGATGTGCTGGAAGTCCAGCTGCAGATTAATTTCCCAGTTTTGTTTTGCTTTGTCTGAATCGTGACCTCCAGGACACTGCAGTTTTGAGGAGCACATCAGCCTTTGATGCACCACGGCTTTTGGCTCATCCCCAGCTGGTGGCTGCTGGAATTATTCAACACACTACGACTGGCATGTATAAAACAGTTTGCATACACTCTGCTTCCAATGCATCGCATTAAAGGCAATTTCTGTGCCTGAAGGAAGGAGTAGTGACCACCTAAACAATGTCTGCATCTGAACACTTTGTTATGAATCAAGGCATTCCCAACACTGGGTAACAAAAACCCTCTCATTTCTCTTGGAGCGCTTTCACACTCGATATAAGGTACCAACATGAAGCATCAATACAAAATATCTCTATAACAAAATAAATTTCCCACCCAGCACCTTTTTTTTGGGCAAAACTCCCCCGTGACTTCACTGCCCTAGAGAGGACCACGGTGGACCCACCAGCCCCTAATTCCTTGCTGTGTGCAATTGCTTCTCAAGTTCCCATACCAAACCTCTCCAGAGCACAGCTTTTCTCACTATATGTAATGCATCTCCAACTCTTTCATTTCTGTAAAATAATGAATCTACAGTAGATGCTGAATTTTCCCTTTAGTCTAAAGAAAACCCACCCTTGCCTGTTGCTCCTGCCGTACGAGATAACACGCTCCGTACCTACAGTATGGTACCGTTAGCCATATAAATAATAATTTACACACAACTCACACACTTTTTTGGGTTCTTTTGTATTTCTGGGAGCAATCCAGAGGCGACAGGAACAAATTGCTGGAGACAGAGATGGGAGAATCCCACCCTGTCAGAAGATGAATGAGCTGAGCTTGCATGATGTGAACCATGGCTGACAGAAGCGAGGGGGAATCAAAGAGTGAGCAACTTTTGACAACACACGCTTCACAGCTCTGACCACTGAGGATCTACATGATTATCTCCAGACAAAATAACTGTGAGTAAAAGGCTTACATACACTTAAATTAAACACAGCAGGGTTTTAGTAATCTCTGTTTGCATTTTACTTTCTGTTAAGAAGGAAATTGCTTGGACTTGGAACATTTCATTTAATGGCATTTTTAGTTACCTTTTGTACTTCTAATGCCATAGTCTAAATTCACCCCAAATTACCCAGGAAAACAAAATAAACTTTTGTCCTTTATTTTTAATTGCTGTAGCTTCCTTACCAATTTTACTAAATTAAATGTGTTTTAAAACATCACCGTATTTGAAACCTAATTATCCCAATCTCTGGATGAAGAATAGCTAACAATACAAACCCCATTTATGTAATTTATTTTGCAAAGGAAAATAAATGGAATGCAGTTGCAGTAATGATACACACGCTTGCGATTCCACCCGGTTTTCTCTCATCCCCACAACAACTTAGGGAAGCTGCATCTTTTTTTTGTACAAATGCTTTGAAAGTAGCTCTGCTGTGGCATTTGTTGTATCTCTGTACTGCTCTTAGAACGAGGGAAACTCTGCATAATGTCATGTTCTCTCTAAGTGGCATGAAGGGCTTTTGTTTTGTGTGGTGGGCTGGGGTTTTTAGTTGTTTTGCTTTTTGTTTCTTATTCTCGCTGGTCATGAATGAGGATTATGGCCTGTCGCTCACAATAAGTCGTGAATGAAGATCATGGCTGGTAATTGTAATGTGTAAAATAAAAAGGGAGGGAGGTGCTGGGCTGGGATGCACTCAAATCACTATTCAGCTCACCCCAGCAGAGCTGAGTTTAATCTTTTTAGACCACCTAGTCCTGAGAACTTAAGTTTCGTTTTTTGTTGGATAAGCCACCATTTACTCACTGCATTTATCAATTACTTGCTGACTTCCTGGTACTTCCAGCTGTATTAAGTTCTATCCCAGGAAAGAAAATTGTTCCCAACTGACAACCCCAACAGTTAGAAGCCAGAAAACAAGCAATCCTCCCCCAAAACAACAAATAAAACACGGAGCAAAAAGTTATTACGAGAGTGCGCTAGAAGAAGTGAAGAAAATCATCACCATTTTCCATAGCAGAGTTTTTAATCAGTGAATAGAATTTTGCTGAAATCTTCTACAAAGTTTACAAAAAACTTCTCAGAAATTAATTTGAAAAACAAATGGCTGTTTAAAAAGAAAAGAGATTTGTTTTAAAAAATAATAGCATTGATACTATGAATATAGTCCCTATTCAAACTCATCTGCTAGGAAGGTGCCTTCAAGCCTGTTTGCCGCGAGTAAACGCTAGGACATGTGGTCAAACGATCCAAAATACTTGTTGGAGATTACTTCTACAAATATGTCTTGGAAATTCGCCGTGCTGTTTTCTGCAGGGTCACGTTATTTGCTTTCTGCAAGTGTTGGGATGAGCCCTGACTGGTTTATTCATACAAATATTTGCAAGACCTTTTAAGTTTGGCCCAAATGTTTATTTGTTCAAAAATTCATACAAGGAGGGACTTTGTTATTTTTCATCCACTTGCCATCCTCATTATTCCCAATTTTAAAACCAGACAAATATCCAGGACGGGAATGGATACAATACCCATCTGATTTAGACGACAAATTGTGTAATATAAACAATGACTGGTCGAAATGATCAGTGCGTGAATAAATCCAACACTTGTTTGTATAAACTACCCAGTAAATATTTAAAAATAACAAATACACCCCTAGAAATCAGAATAGCTGTGTGAGCAAATCGCAAGGAAGAAAGAACACAAAATTAGTGGAATATTTTATTTGTCATAAATAATTTAACCACCTGTGCTTTAAACCTTCAAATACAAAAATGAAACTCAACCATCTCTGTATATCCCTTCCAGCTCAACTGGCTATAAGCCACTCTTCTGGCTAAGGATACTGCTGTGAGATTCTTTAAAAGATTATGAAGGTATTTCTTAAATTAGGTATTTCACACAACTACTTATAATTGCTCTTGGAAAGCCTGAAACTCTGGGTTTTCTTTTCTTTTTCCTCTTTTCTTTTCCAGACATGTTTCCTTCCTTGTGCACACATACTACTATGTTAACCTTGGTTCTTTCTACTTGCTTAGATTCCTGCATTGATTTTATCCTACAAGATCATGAAAATGCGATTCTACTTCTTTTTTTTCCAAGGGGAAAGAAACAGCATTAAAATATTTAACACATATGGCCAGTGGAGAGAAGGAAAATAAACATTTCAATTGTGAGGTCTTCCAGCTTTCTTGGTGTCTCTTTATAGTCTTGAGCAGAAATATCAACATCTACTTTATGTGACGTAAGTAATAATGGTAACAAAAATGTAATTTTAAAAATAGTTTGCCTATTGGCTTGGAAATATTTATTTATGCAGCACTGAGAAGAGCTGAAGCTGAAAATGCCCTTTCAGGTTTACAGACATTTAAGCACATTATTAGGAGCTGTGGCACACCAACACGCCGGTATCACCCAATTTCATTACTACCTGATTAATTAACCTGCTTAAAGTGTGAAAGTTGGCACCTTGTCATTAGAATCCATGGGAATAACTAACGAGAAACTATGAAATAATTTGTTCCTCAGTTAAAAACCCTGAAATAAGAGGTTTTATCTCATTATTCTTCTCTCCTGTTATCACCTATGCAAAGCCAAGAAGATTTTGTAAAAGTTACTGGCTAACAAAGAATATGCTATGTAACATCTTAGGAAACACTTGACAGATCTTTAATAAAACGTGGTGTTATCCAACACCAATAGGCAGCCAAGAAGTTTTCAGAGAAATGCATTCTAGTAGATTGCAGGAACGTGAATAAGAGTCCTCTCATTTAATAGGATTTATTTGTTATTCTTTTTTAGCATAGCAAGAGGTCAAAAAGACATGCTTGAGCTATTAACCAAGACTAAATTACATGATAAATATGGACATTTTCTATCAACAAGTTACCTACAAATAATTCTTATAAATATGCTCACTTAGGATTAACAGTTTGTGGAAAAAGGAACCTTGACTTTAGAAAATGCTTCTTATGAGCATGGGTTATTCATTTTCATTACTTTTCCTGTATTTGTCACTATAGCAAATTTTCATGTTAGTTTACAGGTAAAGGAGTAGGTTCAGGAAGATGTTCAGGGAAGCTTCAAGCATCTTGATATCACTTGAGATGTACTGGCCTAAAGGTTGAGTTCTCCATACAACTTCTCAAAAAAACCAAGTATTAAATAGTGGAGAAGACACTGGAATAGTCAGCATCCAGTGTAGCTTAGCTGAATATATACATATATATATGGAAAATTAATTATTTCATGGTGAATCAGAGTTTCCAAGCACACTTGAGGAATTTGGATGCTAAACTATCTGTAGATATCCAAGAGGCTGACAACAGGATGGGTGAGGTTGTTCCCCCAAATAGCAGATGGCCATTCATTGAGATAAATTAAGAGAACAGTTCCAAAGATTAAATTTGTCGCATTAGGAGGTAATGGGAGAAAAAGCAAGAAATGTCCGTGGCTGGCTTTTTTTCCCAAGGGGAGCTGTGGAGAGAATGAGAATCAGGGAAAAGAAGGGAAGGTGGTGGGTATGGTCATGAAAGAGGAGTATTTAAAGCTGTGATTGAAAGCTGCAGGTTTAAGAAAAGACTCAACCCTAAAATCACTGAGAAAGAACAGAAAACATTTTTGGATGTTGCCTGGACAGGATGGCTTTTCAAACTCAGGCTGGATAACTCTGAGCAATCCGATGTGGGTGAAGATGTCCCTGCTCATGACAGGGGTTGGACTAGGTGGGCTTTGAAGGTCTCTTTAACCCAAACTATTCTATGATTGTAAATTTGTGGGAAGGAAAAAAGAGAGGAATACAAGACAATCCTCCTATTTTGAATTCACATGTCTTGTGGGTGTCAGTAGGTGTCATTTTTGAGAAGAAACTCAGGAATGGCATGGTGGACCTTGAGACAAGATCACATCCCGCTTGCTCTCCTCCCTCTATCCCTGGACACTTGGACACTCTACTGGTGAGACCTTCGGTCTGGCATGGGGACAGAGCTCTGGGCCACCCTGCAAACCCTTGCACCCCACTGAAAGACCCTGCCCAGCTCTGGTCACGCTGCTTCACCGTAGCCTCTGAGTAGAAACCAAAAGCAAAGAGAAGAGCCAAAACAGTTTCCTGATAATCTGTTCCAAAAATAAGCAGATGCTCTCCCGTGATCGAAACAGAAAGAGGAAATGAGGTAACTGAAAAGTTGCCTACATCTTCAGATTTTTTTCCTGCTTTGGTGGTAGCCAGTGGTGACAGGTGACACATGACTTCCCCCCACCAAAACCAAAAAAATCCTTATTTGTGTGTGTTTCAGTTGCTGTTGTGGTTTATGGCTGGGGTAGCACAAAGCCCTTCTGCCCCACAGAGATTTAATCAGAATTTGAAGTCCAGTTGGACGCTGGGCTGCTTAAACCTCTTGATAAAGTTGGCATTTAGATAGAAAATAAGGGAGATGTAGGCTTGTCCCAGTTGCTGTTTTTGTGATATGCATAACAGGCCTTCACTATGGCAATAGGCTTGTTTTCCCTTGGAAAATGAAGTGTTTCCCCTTTTCTGGTCTTCTCTGATGGGAAAGAAACTTCCCCAAAGTGCAGAGACACATGCCTGGGGGGGTGATGCTCTGGGCACGCACCATCCTGCTGCTTTCACCCATGGTCAGAGCTAAATTAAACACTTAACTGGTTTTATACCAATGCAAAGATCTGTTTTGTTTTGGGAAGACAGCAACTGAAGGCAAGGTTTTTGGCTTTACAAGGCACAAAAAGAAGGGTTTCTTTACTCGTTCTTTCTATATAAGCAGCCTCTACTGAAAGGAATAACTTCCCACCTTCCTCATGTTATAGACAGCAGAGACTTCTAATTGAAACACAAAAAAGCACCACCCAACCTTGTTTGATTTGCAGCAAGGTAGCAGGGAAGAAAGAAAAGCTGCCAAAGGATCTTGTTTTCCCAGTGTAACTCTCCTTGATCCAAAGAGAGAGCGACACCAAAAAGGCAGAGAAAAAAAATCCACATATCGCCAACATTTTAGCTCTCCCCTTACGCACACTAATGCGCTCACACTCTTACATGCACGCGCACGTATGTACATAATTGATGAAGTTGGAAATTTTGTTTCTGAAAACCAGCTTTAGATGATCTTATTTATTTATTAGTACTACTGTTCAATTTATATTTTGGCTTGCTATTTATTATGCAAAATAACCTGCTCATATTTTATTCAGCAGAGCATTTGATTAGTGTAAAGCTTTATTTGCTGGCCTGCGTAACAGCATTTTGTCTAGTCTGCAGGCAATATAAGATATTCCAGATCATTCATAATTCTGACTGACTCCAGAAAACTCTTAAAAGGCTCAAACTCCCTGCGTATAGATGGCAGCAGGACCTTCTGTTATACCGAGTTAGGAGTTCATTTTGCCTTTGATGGAATGAATTTCTACTTTTAACAGTAAATAGGCAGTAAATAAAGTTGCTGCAGGTATTACAGGATCCTGTGAAAAAGATGTTTCTTTGCTTTGGTGTCCAATCTCTGAGGTCTCCTGGCCAGCACATCCATCTTTCTATTTTTAAGAGCTATCTGCAGTGTTTTTGTAAGATCATTTTAATCTAACATTATTGCATTTTATTAGTTTTCAGATATTAGATATATGTTCTTTTTTTAATCAAGGTTAATATAAAGTACTTTAGGACTTGTCTACATGAAAGGTGCTACATAAAATAAATGTTTCTGGTGTGCTCCAACCACCTAAGTCACCAAGCAAGACCAGATGGCTTCAAAAGATGCCTCTAGTTATCTGTTTAAAGAGAATTTAAAACATTTTCATTTAAAATACATTTTATATATATGAAAACTACCTAGATTAGGATAGATAATGAACATTAAAGGGGGGAAAACAGTCTAGGAAGGCAAGTCCAAGAAGCCACAACTAAACTTGATGCATTTACTTTAAAAGACAAATTATGAGCTAGATTCACGAGGAAATTATTTGCTCCAGTATATAAATGGAGGAAACATGATTTGAATAGTTTAAAGGAAAAGGTCCAGGTTAATCTTCCCTGACAAAAAGACCCGGATTGAGAAAAGTCTCAGTTCTTCTTTTCCACCCTCAGGCAGCCAAGATCGTGTTTAGGGCAATATTGTGTGTGGCCCCCGTGGGGTGAGGAGAACCACGGCCCCACAAAGAGGGAAAATTTGCTGTTTTCCCCAAAATGCTTTGGCTGGGAAGGAACACGGCATAAAGGGACCCTGTAGACAATCCAAGAGAAATACACATCTCTGTAAAGACACTTCTTAAAAAATAATAATAATAAAAAAGACTAAACAACCAACAAACATGAATTAAAAAAAATTTCTTCTCGGGGCAAGGGAAAGCTGTCTCAGCAGCATCACTTTTACAATGGATAAAAGCCCTTCTCGGAGCTGAAGACAAATCAGTGGCACCAGCTCTAACAAAGAGAGAAACCTCACTCAGGGCTAAGAGACAGCAGGAGTGGTACGAGTACCAGCTGGAACAGAGATGCACATCAAAGAAATGAGAGCCCTATGGCTGAAGAAATTACATGGATACTATAAACTAATAATTTTAAATATTAAAAAACCCCTTCTCGGGCTAAAGAAAAGACACACGTTGTAAGCAGCCAGCCCAAGGTTAGCGAGCACCAGTCCCTCAGATCCAGAGACCTTTACCTTGATGCTTCCTGAGTAACCAAGCAAATTGTTTAATCCCTACTGGTTAAAGACATAGCTTGCTACATGTTTGGGGGGGTTTTGTCCTTTTTTTCCCATTTAAAAAATATAAATACTCCTTTTTTCTCCTCATACTCTTTAGTTTCTGCTAAAATACATTTGTTAATCACCCAGCAAAGTTGCACAAAAGGTTCTGTTCCATCACAAGGAGCCCATGTTTCACACTACCCTGGTGCCACAGCTTGTTTTTCAGCCTGTCTCTGGCTTTTCCCTGGCCCTAGACAGAGTTAAATCTAAGGTCTAATTTTCTCTACCAGCAGAATGTATCTCATTTGCTATCAGTGCATGCAGTATACTTTTTGTCAACATGGTAATTCAAGGAGAAAGTCAGGCTCTCTTTGTTATCAGATTTACAATGGTTTCTTAAAAAGACAGCTTGTGTATACCTCCTGCCTCACTAGAATACTTGCTTGCTTGGTTCCTAACAATGGCTCATTAAATTCAGTCAAACTAGTATGAAACTTACCTTCAAACAGTTTCACTTGCTGAACCCCATTCTCAAAGGATTTTCTAATCTGCAATTTCTATTTTAGACTTTGAGCAGGAAATTGGAGAGAAAAGAGCACACGGCACTTTCTGCTAAAACACCCAGACCAAACAAAACTTGATGATACCGTTTCAGAAGCGGAATAGATTTGTGTCACTCCTGTTTTGAAGGCAATCATGCTCACAACATTTATTCTTAAAACAAGAGCATTCACCAATGGTTTTGGCTGTAATTAATCTCATATTGGAAGAGAAACCTACAGATCCTAGCAAACTTTCTTTCCGTTCCTTTGCTGATCTGCACAAGAAGGTTCAAACCATAGACAGCTCATTACTGGCCACTATAGAATTAAACTGTTTATGCACAATTACCACCTCACCCCCAAAAAAGCTGAGATTTAGCTGGGCAGACAGCAGCACAAAGATCGAATTTTCCCCTTTCTTGTACAAATGAGAATAATTCAGATTTGTAAACCTTCACAGGGATCTCAATACACCTTTTTGTCACTCCCTTTGTTATACAGTATCTTCCTCAGCATTGAAGTTGTGGGTAAAACACAGATACATATTTCATATGAGCGGCTAAAGAAGGAAAATGTCACAGAACTTGTTGGATCTTGGTGTCTTAAATTGTCAGACACGGGAAATTAAACAAGTGTGAATTTATTTTCTTTTTAGGAGATGTGCATGTTTCATTGCCTGACACAGTATACAATTATGAATCCGTAGATGCTCAGACAGTCCGACTGAAGCATCTCAATTAAACCACGAAACGGCTGCATCCAGGACCTTGCCTTTCACATTAGCTTTTGTTTAGACCTGCCCCTGGACAAAGCCGAGCCTAAGAATGTCACCGCAAAGCTCAGCAGTCCCATGGAAGCCGTGGCCCGTCCTGGTCCCACCATGGGGAAGGGCTCACCACCATGAGCAGCACATCGCTAATACCAGGTTTACATCCCCCGGGTAGCTCAGACCACACGTGTCGTAAAGCAAAAGTGCCATCTGGAAGTAATTCCCCGTTATTACTCCTTATCAGGACTGCTGAGGGCTTTTTTTTTTTTATTATTATTTATCAAGTATAAATGAATCACAGGGCAAACTGATGTGTGCTCATTAAACTATGAAAACTTATTAGGCTATCCTTTTACTGCTCCAAATAGGAGTCTAATAGAGGTAGGCTGGATCATGCGAACCTACAGCATGAATGTGACATGCAAAAGGAGGACCAGACTGAAAGCTGTCTGAGTTATGCCAGGAAATTACATATTCTTCTTAAAGTAAAATAAACACTTGACAAAGCTGTTAATCATCCCTAGTGGAAAGGATTTACAGATTCAATATTAAGATGATGAGCTTCCCACTGGTCTT
Organism: Columba livia; assembly: GCF_036013475.1. Taxonomy (NCBI): domain Eukaryota; kingdom Metazoa; phylum Chordata; class Aves; order Columbiformes; family Columbidae; genus Columba; species Columba livia. The sequence continues at coordinate 3,485,303 of NC_088608.1, read as the reverse complement.
AGGAGCACTATAGTCAAATGAATCAATTTTCCTCTGAAATCATTTAGATAAAAATTACATTCGCATTGAAGAATATGAATGGTTTGCATGCTAAAATGTCACTTTAAAAACGTGCCATCCCTCCAGCGAGTTCCTGTTAATTCTCAGTTAATATTTAGTATATTTTGAATGAAAAACTCAGAGTCAGTATCTTATATGTAAATATGTATATCTGTAATGTACCCTATAGGCTCGTGTACTCTTTCCTATACAGAAACAGTGTCAGATAAACATTCATAATCAGCAGAGCCTCAACTAAAAAAAAAATATACATTAAAGACTGATTTTTAAATATCACTCGTACCCAAACATTTCATATCACACTAAAAGATCTGCTTCGGAAAAATAAATTTGCACATTAAGTAGTAGAAGAATAAAGAATACGTATTTATCTTGATTAAGATGATTTCACAAAAGCTCTTGACAATTAGGTGGGGTTTTTTCAGTAAATTGAAACAATCCTTTGTGGAAAAGATGTTTGAAAATTTACCTGCAGTTAAATTGTGTCTGGGGACTCCAGTTAAAAAAACAAACATTTTTTAGAAGTTACCCATTCAAAGAGAGAGGTGGAAAGAGAGAGAGAGAGAGAGAGAGAGAGAGAGAGAGAGAAAGAAAGAACAAGCCAGGGAGATTATAGAATTTAATGATTAAGAATGTGTGCAGTGCAGTATAAGTACATTTGTTTCCTTGGAAACAAACTAGTACTGTTGCACTGAAGAAATTTGTAAGCATTAAAAAATTCTGTAATCAGGCCCCAGGAGAACATATTAAATTTTTTAAAAGGGATAAATATTTGACATTCCTGGCCATTTTCTGGCTGCACTTGTTGATGGGGCCTGCTGTCAATGGGTGGTGTTCCTCATGGTAGAGAAATGGATACGACACGTGAACCTGCGCAGCCAAAAAAGCCACTTTTAAACGGCTAATCCCTGCAGCAGGATCAACAACTCCGGCGTCGCGCAGAAAGATTTAGATCTTTTAAGTAGCGAGTAGATGGCAAATGCAGCTAAATGCAAATAAAGGTAGGCTACCAAGCCTGCAATAAAGATTCAAAGGGGGAATTATTGAGAAAAGGGTCTAAAACCTCTGCCTAAGTCACCCTTGCTTGCAGAAAACAGCAGGCTGGCTGCCAGGGAGGAGACGGGTGGAAATGCTCCAGTTTATGCCAGATACAAATTATAACCTATTGGAGTTCTTGAGCTCAATTAATTCAAAGAAAACACCACGCTCTAATATTTTAAATCTTCCTCTGTTTCACAACCAAACTCCACGCAGTCCTTTCCAGCTGCTCAGGGATATCTAGGTGCTTTTTTTGCTTCAGTTTTGCCAGCAAGAAACAGAATGCAAGTCCAAAGAAATAAAATTAAAAAAAAATACAAATAAAAAAAATCATAGGCTTCCGTTTACAAGCTGCAGCAAAAGCATCCCAAACAGAAAAAAAAACCCACTACTTGGTGAGCTGTCCATTTGCAAGAGTAAGTGATACCAATAAGCTCAAAGAATTTGTCAATGCTGATTGGGTTTATTAGCAATATTTTCTTCTCCTGCTCACTTACTGTATTACAAACTTAAGCCAGGTTGTAGAGCTGTGGCCATCATGTCATTTGTCCTGGAAATCCAAGCAGCATTTTTGTGACATTTTTCAATGTTCTGTCTCGTAACAAAGTTACACAGGGAAAGGTGAGAGCATTTAATCACTCGTTTTGCTTCATATAACCAAAGGAACAAGGCAAAATGTGCAGATGAGGTCTAAAAATATTAATGCAGTGAATTCATTTGAGCTCATGAGACTGTAAGATGCAGTGGATACAGGTTTACAGTTATGAGGAAATAAAAACTGCCAAAATGAATCCTCAGTTTCTCCTGAATGGAAAAACTCAAGACATGGGAAGTTACACACAACAAAACCTGCTGAAGAAAAACTCAAGGTACAGGTTTTTCATGCAAGTGGAAACCTTGAAATTAGTTTCCAGGAACAATCTTAGATACGTAAAGAGAAGCTCGTGCTTTCAGAATGAATTAGAGGAATATAAAGAAAAAGGTCCCATTACCCTTCATCGAAAATTATGAGCTACCTTAACATCGTAACATCACTTCATAGAATAGTTTGGGTTGGAAGGGAAGCCGTGAGCAGGGACATCTTCACCGGCTCAGGTTGCTCAGAGCCTCGTCCAGCCTGGCCTGGGATGTCTCCAGGGATGCTCCATCCACCACCTCTCTGGCCAACCACTTACAGCCAGTGAATTAAGCCTCCAACTTTTACAAAATTAGGTAAGAGATTCTTTTTGTCTGCTTGGATACTGAAGCCACAGCAGCAAATTTAGTGGAGGATGAAACTGGTTTGAAGAAAAATAGAGCAGAGCTCCAAAAGCTGAAGGATCCAATGCTGCGGTAGGCACCTCCAGCTCTGGAGGAGCCAGGGCCACCTTTGGTACCAAGCACCACGAAGCAGGATTGCTTCAGATCCAACCTGCCAGGCCATGGGAGATACTAAGATCTGCTTTGATTCCAGTGATATTTTCATTATTTCAACATATTGTATTAATTTATTTGGACTCAGTGGTTCTCTGCTGTGCTTCAGTATTTTATAGAGTTCGTAAAGAGCCAGAGTAGAAAGCAAACTGCTTTAATACAAAGTGCTTCTATTGGGTTAATTTATAATTGCTAAACGTGCCTCGCATCTAAAAGGGAAGAGATGAGTAATATTTGTGTATAACAGAAAGAAAATACCTAGTTTAACTGGAAAAATAATTTGTGGCCTACTTTCCCTCCTGAATACATGCTCGAAGTCTGCAAATGCTGCGGAAGACCAACACAACCTTCAGCTAGATATGCCTGGGTTTGGCATTGCTCATTTTCTCATATCATCACAGAATAACGAAGCTTGAGAGGCACAGCTGGAGCCATCTGGTCCAAGCTCTGCTTAAAGAAGGGCCAACCTCAGTCAGAGAGGGTTGCCCAGGGCCTTCTGCGACCGCGTTTGGAACATCTCCAAGGATAATCTGTAACATCCCACCCGGGCCCCTCTTCCACTGCTTGACTAGATTCAAAGAGAGGAGTTTTGGGCTTGATAAAAAATGATGGCTTCTTTTTTTTTGGGGGGGGGGGGGGGAAGAAAAAAAGAAAAAAGCTTGCTTTCCGATCCTTAGGTTGATAGTTTGATTGGACAGAGAAGAAAGTTAAGTTCAAATGGCCATGCCAGCCTTAACTCAGCTCTTAACACAACTCTGCTCTCAGGGTAGATAAAAATCAGCACAGATAATCACTGTTCTGCTATTAACAGAGAATTTGAGAGTCAAAAAAATCCATCCTAAATCAAGTCATGTTTCTCAAATTACACACCTGGCTATCAGACTTGGCTCAGGACTAACTCTTCCACTCTAGGAGAATCTTAATAAGGTAAATTCACATTCCTCTTGATGAGGGAGATAATAAATGCCTACCCTCTTCTCAAGGACAGGTTCATAATTTCCCTTCAGGTAATAAAAAGAATCCCACAAAACACAGCAGACTGTAAATGCAACTTCTCTTCAGTGTGTTTTTGTGCAACAAATTAAGGACTTAAACGGCCTTTCCATACCCAAAACTCCACCTGATATCAGTATATGTTGCTTACAGGAAAAGGCACCATCAAAAACTTTGAGCTTCTCGTGATATTTTTGTTTTACTGCTTTTATATGGATTGGCACTTCTTCCTTTGAATCTCTGACTACCCATCCTGTGTGTTGCTTTTCCCAAAATTCCTCATTCTTCAGGGTAAATTTGAGACTGGAACCTCTGACTGCTGTGTACTGTGATTATCTATGGGAAAAGTAAAACTGAGCCAGCTCTAGGGAGAGCTTTTCCTTTGCATCTCCGCAGGGACCCAAGGGTATTGCTCCTTTGATACTATTTTTTTTAAAGAATCTTCAAGTCTGTGTGTGGAAAAGTTTATTGTGATATGACCATGTGGTAATCATATATCAAAGTCCAGCATTAAAATATTTCTAAAAACATGAAAAATGGGCCGTTCATAGTGCTAAAGGAAGGACAAGCAAATTTGCTGACAATGTGGGTGATTTCCTGAAATCAGAGTTCATCTTGTAGCAAACCCGTGTTCTGGAGGCAACAGAAACAAGCAAAGCATAAATCACTCACTCACATACACCGTCTCCTCTGTCCTGATAATCGCATGGGTTTTGGATCACAACGAAGGAGAACGTGCCTTAAAAGAATAATAAGGGATTGCTCCAATATCCATTGAAACAATGGAAAAGCTCCCATTGACATGAACTACAAGGGATGAACACTGCATCTGCTGGAACATCACAAGGGTCTTCAAACAAGACCCCCAGTGAGCTTTGTACCAAAGAAACTTATTGAAGCACATGATCTGCTGCTAGTTATGGAAGTCCATACTTTCGACTATATAATGAATGCACATACACAAAACAATCATACAACGCTAGGACAAGAAATGGGTTTATCCATTTTTCACACCTCATAAATGTGTTGTGGACAATTTTTCCTAATTTAATTTATAGTTAATGACATTATTGCAATTTTTTTTTAGTCTGTGTACAAGTTTAACTGTTGGAACATAAGCAGCCCAAGTAACTCTGAGAACATATACATTAGGAGTAACTTTGCATTCTATATGCATTAATAATTCATAAATCATTGTGGAATATTTTGTTTTGAAGGGTATTAAAACTTATTTTACTCTTTGTGACAATCTTGTCTCACACTTTACCTGAATTTATAAATGCATCGTCTAAATGTAGTTTCATCTTCTCATTTGGTACATACCCCATTCTGAAATATTTTATGACTTAAAACATTTTGCAGCAAGAAAATTTGGGATGGTTGGTTGGGGCATGTCCACCTACTAAATCACAACCTTGGATTGCATTACAAAAAAAGAAAGAACCCTTTAACACAGGAAAAGTAAGGCTGTATAGCAAATAAATTAGATACAGACACGAGATAATAGAAAGCGCAGTAATCAGAAGACGTGTTTTATTATTACAGGTGGAGATAATGTTCAAAAAAGTGTGGGAGAATGCCTTGGGCTTGTTTTAAGACCAACACAAAAATGCAGTACCTGTAAGTTTGTTTTAGCATCTTCTTTTGTCAAGGTTATTTTCCCCCTAACATTTATTTACTCTCCACATGTGAAAATAGGTTTATGGAAGTATTTAAATGTGCTAAACACTTAGGAGTTAACATGAACACATGTGAATGCAAGGTCCTGCTTTTCCTTACACATAAAACATTCCACTTCTATAATCTGCTGTAAAAACCAGTGATGCCAATAAGAAATCCTGATCTACAGCAAGTTTCTAGATTTTTCTCCTCTGTTACGGAATAGAATTCAGGTAAGAATTTCTGTCCCCTATAAGGTCTTTATTCTGGCTTCATATGACCATCATGGCTTCAGTCTTGGGAGACTGACCACCTGGCCATCAAAAAGTATTTTATAGGTTCCACTGCTCGAATTGCAAGAGAAATGTGTATTTGTGTTCCCTACCATTAGCTTTCATTTGAGAAGGAAACAATCCTGCACCAAAAGACGTGTTAATGTTCCACAACAGTCTGCTTTAATGAATTGAATGACCATTAACCTGCTGCTAACCAACAGAAATAATGATCTGAAATACATGCAATACGACTAAGAATAATTATATAAGCTACGTAGCTTTTCTTTTATATTTTTAGGTTCAAACTGGGATTAACAGTAACATCCCATGGTGTAAAATACACCATTTTAATCAACAAAAAGTCTTGCTCATGTGCACGTTTGCAGGGGAAAAGGAGGTTTAGACATTGGCTGCATTGTGACCTGTGTTCAACAAGAGAGATTGCCCATTTTATCCGTGCAAAGATATAGACAGCCCATTCTAACTGTGACTAAAAATGGTGGGGTTTTAAGTTAAAAGAGAAGGCAAAACAAAGTCTGAATATTAACTTCCTCCCCTTCAGTTTCTACTTTACACCAGCAGCCACATTTGTGGTCAGTTCATTGCAAATCTACTAATTTTCTAGACCACCACTGCACACGGCGACAGAACAAAATACTTCAGTAGCTTGTAATCTTGTAAGTGAAGATTCTAAAACCTTTATAATAACTTCTAGAAAATTATCTTTTTAATGTGTAGAGGCTCTTAAAATAGTTCCTAACACCTTCCAGCAAACTGAGTTTTTTAACGATATTACTTTTAAAAACTATTCCTTTTAAAAATAATATTCTTAAAATGGAACATAAGAAGTATAAATGCTGTTAGAGCATTTTTTATTAATCCAAATGAATACCAAATTATCCAAATGAATATCTGCACTGCCTTTTGCTTTGGGAAAATTGCCTGAAAATGCTGGAGTCTGATCTAGTTCAGGTAACCATAAGTGTTTTTCTTCATTTCAGTAAGAATTATACCATATGCCAGGGCTGAAATTAGCATCTAATCAACATCCAGTATCCCACAACACAGCAATAAAGACAGTTTAGATAAAATTCCCTCTTCCAGCTAATATAGCAATACAACATTGGTAGCTTAATCGTTTTTGTGAAACTCTGCTGTATGAACAAGAAATAAAGAAGAGAATAGAAGCTGATGCACAAACCACTTGTTGCCATTAGAGTGATTGCTGAGAAACCTCCCCATACTGGCACACAGACATGAGAGTTTCTGTAGATAAAGTAATGGTGAATATTCAGAGAGTTCCTCTCAGGACAGTTCACCACCTCCCCTCTCAGGACCAGTTAGGAGATGGTCTCTTGGTCAAGAGACCCAAGGTTATTTGTCCACATAGAGCTGGAAAAATGGTGGAAAAAATGGTTTATGACCCTCACAAACAGCTATTAATCTTCAGTTGCACCAGAGTTTTGTTCTTGTACTCGTAGTTATTTGAAAACAGTTAATTTTTAAATGCATCCACATACACAGGAGACAGGTTTAGAACTAATGAAGTTCCCACTGGGAGCTCCAGAAAGGTTTATCCAACCAGCCCGGGAACAGAAATTGAAGCCACCTTTGTCCACCCACAATTAGCATCCCAGAACATCTAACTTTGCCTACTGAAAGTGTAACTTTTAATACAAGTCAAATCTCACAGAACCTTAGCTTGGAAATAGTTCAGGCAATATGGTTTCTTCACCCTTATCAATAGCACGGTAACGAATGATAAAGTAAATGCACATCAGCCAAAAAAACAGGCTGCAACACTGGGAGGAGAGCTGGGTCACCAGACTTCAGAGGAAGTAAAACAACCAAGAAGGAGCTGATAATATAGTCTGATCTCTTTCAAAGGGAAAATTGAAATGAGATGTAGATAACAATCAGTGCAAAGATGGTTTTGTCAGCACGGAAACGCAGACCACCACGTCCTGTCCTCCTCTATGCCTGACTTCACATCCCCGAGCAACATGCCCCCTTTCGAAAATTTCCACGTGAAAATGTTTAATACCTTAATTAAGACATACAGGAGGAGACAGGTAACGTGTACGCAAACACAGATTTTCCAAGTATCAACGAATCACCCTTTACAGAAACGTCTACATTCATGTATAAAACCAGGAGAAGAGACAGGTAGGCAGCAAACAAAAGGGTTAAATTCCTCCCCATCAATCAGGAAATGCAGTGCGTAAAGCTAAATTTTAAGGAATATATTTGTTTTAAATCCTGAGGTGTAACACTCCCATTGAGTAGGGGGAAAAAAGCTAAAGAACAAAGCCACTGATATGTTGATCACTGTAACAATACAGAGCACAGAGACAATTTAAAACTTTACTCCTACATCTGATTCAGGGAATTGTTGAAGAGCAGTTGTTAGAATTTATACAAATAACTACTCTTCTAGTCCATGTTTATGATATTTTATTAATCTTTCCACTATTACTATTATGATTAATAATACAAGAGTACTGTTTTTCCAAAGCTGCATTGTGTTCTCACAGACATCCGTGCTTTGAAGAATTTCCTTTCAAAATTGTAAAATATTTATACAATAAATCATCAGATGGTTTAAAATTAAATCATTCTGGTTGTATTTACGTTCATGAATCAAATGTGACTTTTCTCGCTCCACATAGGTCTATGCTATTTTCAACCTCAACCTTTGCAAGTGACATTTTCATTTAGAATCTTATCATTTCATAATTATTACCTTTCAGAACTCCTGGGGAGAGAACAAAAGCTTCCTCTTTGTATTTCCATTGTTATGTTTCTTTGAAGAACGAATTAAATTTCAATCCCAGCCAAAACAAACTTTTAAAGTACAAAATAAATTAGAAATTACGTGAAAAAAATACCAAGCTGTGAAAGCTTAACGCGGCCTCTTGTGAGCCCAGGTATATCCGAGGTAATTTATTACCGTGTTTTCTTTGTGTAACCAGTGGACCAGGCTCAGCCTAATGAAACATGGCAAACATCTCACTGAAGTTGATCTGCACTGCTATAAAACTGATGCCAGGACTCGTGTGATGTTAATAACAGAGAAGGGCTCGTTTATACCTCCAGGGTGATTATTTACTATCTTTCAGATTATCGTTACCTTTTAATTGTCGCCTGAGCTGTCCAAAGAGGAGATATCTGATTATTTCTCAGCTCCCTTGCAAAACACAGAGCCACACTCTATAAAATACCGTATTTACACAGTTGCTACTAATGGTGATTCTTATTACCATCGGTTTCTTTTAATTTCACTCCAGTGGGCAGATTATTCTTTTTTAGGCAAATGTCGTGGCTCAGATTCATAGAAAAGGCACAACTGCAATTAGCAGCAAAATGGAGCAAACTGAGTATTTGCACTTTTGCTTCTTTCTTTTTTTTTTTTTTCCAGGGAAATTTCAGTTTTAATTAAGGTGACAAACAAACTTTTCACTATCGAATTGGGAGAAGGGGTGGGGGGGAAAGAATAAAATTAGCCTGGAAGTGGGAGGAGGGGGAAGAAATCAAGGGACCTGGAGAGCGTTCAACTCGCAGCAAGGGACAGAAACCTAAGTGGCTCCTGGCAACCCCGTCCGGATGAAGAGCCGGGGTGGTGGCACTCGAGAGCTGGCAGGGACAGCGGCGCTGATGGGAAAGAGGGAGAGAGGCACTCACCTCGTAAAACAGTGACACCTGGGCAATGATGGCCCTTCTTCCCAAGGGTTGGGACGGCAGCTCCTCCAGCGCGCTGGGGGATTGTAGAGGGACGCGCTAAAGCAGCGGAGAAGACGCGATAAGGTGACGGCGGCGGGGCCACACGTGGCATCGCCATGCCCCAAAAAGCGACAGATTTGATTAAAAGCTGCAAGAATATCGCGTTTTAACGTGAGCCGAGCTGCCGCAAGTCAGCCATGCCAAGCTAAAAGCCGCTGCGCGGTCCAAAATTATGAGCAAAAAATGTTATGTTTGGACTCAAAAAAATAATCTATTGAAATCAAACATTGCAAATCTATTTTAACTTCTCCCTGGAGCCTTGCAAAAAGAACCAATATTCGGCTGATATATTTTGTGTATGACCACAGCTATACGTCAGTCTCCGCGACTTGAGTAGTTGTAAGTAGAGTCCCTCGTGCAAGGTGCAAACGTGGAGCAGGGGACAGAGCATCCCACAGCACCCCCGCCACCAAAACTGCCTTGTAGTTTGTAGGATTTTTCAATTCTCAGGTGAAGCATCCCTAAATTTTTGCCTAATGACAGTACTGGCAACAAGCCCAATATTCCTGTCCTCTAAATGATGCGGGAAGCTGTCCCAAGCCATGTTAGGCAGGGATATAAACAACTTAATTTTTAATCCTTCCCAGTGATATCACTGTTTCAAGAGTGAAAAGAATAAGATATTATTCCAGCCATTTGATCTTCTTATTTTGGATATAGACGGGATTACTTAGGGGTTTTTTAATCCAATTAGGTTTGCCTCTTTCAGTCTAGGTAGAAATCAATGGGGAGATCCTTCTCTGTCAAAAACAGATCGCACGCTAAGCTAAGGAAGAATCTGGTTCATCAATATTCCTCACGTATAATTTTAAGTGTGCTGCTCTTCTATTTTTCCGCAATCCAGTTTTTCAGATAAACCAAGATGCAAATCTACTGCCATCAACTTTCTGTTATTCAGAAGCGCTAAGAAGTAAAACCACCTGGTATTTTTCTACAGTGCCTATATATGCATATGTAAATCCAACAGCTTAAGTATCTGCCAAACTATTTACCAAGTTTGTCAGGGAAACAAGTCCCTGAAACAATCTTCTTTAAAAATAATATTCTACTGCTAAATTCTTCCTTCGAACGCTATTTTTGTCCCTTAAGGAATATTCACCCTCGCAGTCTGACTGCTTGTTAAGAAAAAACAACAAGAAAAATAGTAAAATCGCACGGTCGGCCTGTGTTCTAGTGCCAGTTTTCAAACACCGGGATCCCAACAGTATCCCAGCGCCTGAAAAACATGTCCTTTTTCTTTGAAATCTGCCCGGGTTGCGGATGAGAAATTGCCAGTAGAAATTACAACATTTGCCATGACTGAGATGGGGTGGGTTTTCGCTTTTGGACTGAATGAAACCATGGAAAATGTTGTTAGTAACAGCTCCGATGTTATAAAAAATCACCGAGTGACAGATTTCGAGATTAAAAGGAAATATTTAAAATCCCCTTCAATATTTAAAGCTTACTTAACTAGTAGCACTTCACTTGACATTGACTCGTGTCATTTTCTTTCATTCCTCTTTTGATCCATGCAAAGCAGTTACACGATTGCAAATATCTTATCATGTCACCTTCTTATATGGATATGAGATGAAAGAATATTATCTCAAGCTGAGTGATAAGTCCTGTACCAAAACTACGGGTGGAATCTGCACGATCTGATGCTAAACAGGAGCAGGGAGGCGGCAGCACTGGGCATTTTTTTCCTGATATTCTCTGTTGAGGATGGTTACAATGAAAAAAGGTCTTATTTTAATAGGTTATGCAAGGTTACTAATTAATAGTTGTGATTTTACACCGGGTTAGGCAAGCTCGTTCGCAATGTACAGGAATCATTCAAATCACTTATTTGCACGATTATCAAGTGGCAAACCATCGATATATTTCACCTCTGATTTTTAACATGCAAGAGGCATCAAAAGGCCTGTTAGCATTAAATAAAATTAGCCTTCATCTGTTTTGTTTTAAAGAGACTCTTCCCCCCCACCCCAACATATTTTTTCCCCTTTTTCTTTCTTATTTAGGGCACTCAGTTCCTTTCCCATACTTGGTATGTAGTCCATCTCTTTTTTTTCCTCTCAGAGTTAATTCTCCAAGTCTGGTCTGTCAGCCAGTATAAACAACACTTGATGAATGAGACTCAAGGTGTTTAGTCACCTGAAGCAGCTGTTTGAAGTAACTCTACACACAGCCCCAGGCCCGTGTTTTCACAGCTGTGGGAACTCTTCAAAAGCTTTTCCCCCTTGGCTCGCTGCTTCGCTGTGGCTTTAGACTCTTAGCGCAAAATCTGGACAATTTCAAAAGGGCAGCGTGAAACCAGAGACAGTAATTTTTGATGATTTTGGGGCCAAAAAAATGGCCTAGAATAAATAAATGAAGTACATTTGAAAGTGCTTTACCTAGGTGGGCTATATATCCAAAGATCGCTTGCTCTTCATGTGCCCAGGCGCTCGTTTTAAAGGGGAGATGCTGAAGTGCTGCTCTCTGTTTACACGGCAATATTTTCACTTTCTTCTCTGATGCGGCTACGTTAAAACGAAATGTTTATGGACCTGGAAATACACGTACCTGAAATAAACTCAACAAGTTTTTAAAAGCTGGAAAAGCTCTCCAAACTCGTAAATAGAGCTGCAATGATTAGTGATCTGTGCTCCCCGCTGGGAAGCTTTTGGCGAATTGGCCTCGCGGAGGTTGTATGATTGCTTCTCCTGGCTCTAAGTCTGTGCCTTCATGATACGCCTCACTGTATCCATGTAGGTAGCCAAAGTAGTGATGAGCCCGAAAAAAAAATACTAAAAAAATTGAGCAAGCCGCTGAGCTGGCAGGGAAATTACAGTTTTGCAAAGACGGGACCCAATCACGCAGCTGGGCTGAAATATTATATGCGGAATGAGGTCATGGATCAGAAAACGGATTTTATTTGGGGGTGGGAGTGGACTGCAAGCCTGAAGCATGATGATGATGAATTCGCTGGAAAATCCAGAGCGATAAATGGCCAGGTTGTACCTCCCCTGCGAAGCGCAGCGTCGCCATCCTCAGAGACAACGCTGCCAAAAGATGAGGCTCCTCAAGGAGTCAGACATTGCTCAACGCCCTGAGTAACCACGGAGCCACCAGACCAACCCAAGGTGAGCATCCCATGGGAAAAGGGAGATGGAAAGTAACTCCAGCAGAGCATTGACGTGACCACCAGGAAAGGGATGTGAGCGGACAGATTTAATCCACCAGGCTATGTCAGGTGGATGCTTAAATCACTGAATAATGCTTTCCATTTCTAAGTTCACCGCCCCCCCAAAAAATGAAATACAGATACGTCAAACCTCAACTTTCAAATGTGTCCAACAAAAGGCATCGGCAAGCTTGCCAGAAAAGAGTAAGGATGGGACAAACTACTCCTGAGACAGCAGAACAAACATGCCCCAGCCTTAGCTGTTCTAACACCGCACGCCTCCCACACATTACTCCATAAATCGTTCTTTTCTTCCCTCTCATTTTCTCCAGTTTACAAAAATTCTCATGTTAACAGAAAACGTTTAGTTTAAATTGATCTTCAGTCATCCTTGGCATGTATTTTACATGCTCTCCCTTTTATGTTCTATAGTTTATGTCACTTTGCATTTATCATTTAGTTAAGGCCTTATATTTTTGGCTTGCTATTGCCCCTTATCAGATGATAAAATGCTCCCTCAGGAGGGGGGAAATTTTTATGAATTATGATGATCATATAGAAAATAAATTACTTATTGGCACTACGGTCAGGCTATACATGGAATTGTGTTCTTTGAAAGTTTAAGGCCATGTGAGAAATGCACCAGGACTCTCAGGGAAGGAAACTCCCCTGAGGACACAGTGACCATGCGGTGACAAGGATAATTGTGCTGCACGGTCAGAGGCTCAGGATGAAGAGCGGATAATTGGGATTTGGGCATAAATAAGTCTCCCTAAATGTCTTCCATGCCATTGCTAACATCTGGATGCCCACAGGTCTCTGGGTACCAGTGTTTGCCAATAATACTGAAGGTCACCTGTGCCAAACTACATCCCGGCCGTTGCCTTCACCCTTCTAATGTGCTCCCACCCAATTTTTACTCCAAACCTACTTCTGGGAGGCTTCAAGCAGCCAATGCCACCCTAAGGCTGCCCTCCCTTCTCCAAAGTTCTTTCAGCACATCTCGTATGACCAGAGAACACAGCTGGGCTGGTCTGTTCTCTGCAAAAACATGACAAATACTGAGAATGGTCACGGTACACATCAGCCGGGTCAAACTTTGCTCATGAACTACAACAAAACTTCACAACAAATAAGAAAACAGGGTGCTGAAGAACACATTACAAACCATTTCCCCCATGTACATATTATTCATATATACATTGTCTGTCTTACACCTCAGGAAAGATATCAAATAAGAGAAAACATCATTAGGCAATTAAAGGTGTTTGCTTAACCCAAACTAGAAAACTAGCTTATATTAGTAAAATCCGGAGCTACAGAAACCAGTCTATAAGGAGCCAGGGTAGTGTTCTCCTCAGGCAGCTACTCCAAGACAAAAAATAAGTTGATTTTAGCTTTTCAGATACATTTTTTTCAGCTGAACAAGGACCTGCAGGCCCCATCCTTCGAAGGCCGCAGACTTTCCCTGCCCCTCTCCTGGCTGGACACCAGGACCAGGTCCGCCTCTTGGTCAGCTCTTTGCTAAACCATTTCTTAACCTTTGCATAATAAGCCACCAGCTGACTCCCAAAACAGACAGAAGGTTTTGTCGCTGCCGTGGTGCTTTCAAGGGCTTATTCCTGGGCAAAGGCGGCAGCCAAGGAGGACGCCAGCTGCACGACATGATATGGCCTTCACGTGCCCGTCATCTCTGAGCCCCTTGGCGTGGGTCAGCTGCCCAAACAGTGAACCACCTTTTGGGTTGGAATCGCTTTAAAGGAATGCAGGATTATGAGGCTTATTTTTAGGTGGAAGCTAAAGATTTCACAAAAGCTGAACAGCACAATCCTAAGCCCCATATGAACAGTAATGCAAAGCTTACCTGGCACACAGGGTAACATTTTATGAGTTCCTTCTCACCAGAAACTGCAGTATTTTACAACATGATTATATTTAAACGCATTCAAAAGACCACCTATGCAATGTGATGACTATGTGATCCCATTTGCTGTGCCAGAGCTGTAACCTCCTCAGCTGGATCATTTGAAGGTGACTTTATAGAGTTCGTAGATAAAAAGAACAAAATCTGTAAGGATTGACTTTAAAACAGTATTTTTTTTTCTGTTATGGAATAATATACCCCATTAACCAATATTCAAAACTGTTTGGTTTATAGGTAACTATATACAGCAACTACATACAGCAATGTTGTCTTATCTTTCATGAAGTAAAATATATTAAGCTACAAGTGAAGAGATGTTGCATGAGGAAGAGATCCTTGCATATATATGTAAATAGTTTTATGGAATGTCTTGGTGAGGATGGTAGGTTCCTTATGATGAACACATTTTGAGCAAAAGGTTCCCTCTGCTGTAAATGCATAAGTGTGAGATACAGATGGGAAGTTTGCCTACAGACAAGTCTTCAGGTGAGTAAAATGAGCAGCCAGAATTTGATGAGGAGAAACCAGGAATCCCTATCAGTGCCTTCTCTGTAAGGGCCCAATGAAAGAGAGATAATAAAAAAGAAAGAAAGGGGGGAAAAAAAGAAAAATGAAAAAATGTACTGCCTAACTTAGCCTAAAGCATGGTGGAATATTTCAAACTGAACACGTATGTATACATATATAGCATGGTGGTTACTGGAGACACTACAGTGTGAAGCTTTTCTCCTCTCTGTCTCCAAAACATTTTCCCAGGTTAAGTGCGATTCCCAGGACCATCGTAACCGTTCATCTGGCACTCAGACTGGATAGCGGTACCGTGCGTTGTATTTGGCTGTGAACGCCAGAGCACCCAGTGATTTCCTTTTCCATGACATTTCTGAGAAACAAATACTGGATCTGATTCACATCTAGCCACAAGCATGAATCAAAACCCAGCACAAAATTGGACGCACACTGGAAATTTGATAACTTGTGAATATGAATTTACTCCTGTAGTTGCTGAGCTTCTATTGGAAATCTGGAGCACGCTCGGAATTACGATTTTCGCTTTCCAAAAACGTGCATAGTTTGTTCCTCGTTATCATATTTCTGATGGAGTCAAACAAATCCCCCTGAAAGAGCTGGGGAGGAAGGACTCTGTTTTAAAGACGTACATTTATGGAAGCTTTCCTACTTGTTGTCCTTCCAGCGTAAAACATTAGTTACTCTAATCCCTTTCTTCTCCTGTATGTTAATAGAGACTTGAAAAGAGAGGTTACAATTTTTATAAATTGGAATAGAGTGGCCTCTGTTTTCTAACACATGCCAAAGCACACGGGGTCAAACTGAAACAGTCACCCACACTGGCCAGCTACATGTCTTATTTAAACAATAAATTAGTGTCAAAGTTTCCAGTAATTAATTTCTATACCAATTTACATATTTCATTCCTTCCTTTCTTTTTTTGCTTTCATGTTTTGAAACTGTAACGCAGCTAACATCTATTTAAAGCAACCTAGCCTACCCGGTGATTGATGTTAGATACAACAATTACAATGCCAGTACTAGGGATAATTCTTTGCAGATGTTGTCAAATTACAGGTTAAACGAGGAAAAAAAAGTTCTTTTCTTCCGGCCACCCACTCTAGCTCTCTTGAAATAGGTGCACAGTACTGTATATCCTGTGCTGTAGGTGCAGTAATTCCCTGTTCAGTCACTCATCTGGTTTAAATGACTTCCATTTGCCATTTCAAAGGATGACAGAACACTGTGTTCAGATTGTTTTGCAGGTACCAAAAACGTAGGAACTCTTTGTGTTTTAGCTGGCAAAGAGAAGTGAGCTCGATCTGGCAACACTATGCGAGTTTTCCCTTTAATATAAATAACATTTGCCATTGTGAAAAAAAAAAAAAAAGAAAAAAAGAAAAAAAGAAAAAAAAGGAGAAAAAAGTGAGGTTAGATTATTTTAACCCTTTGTAAACCTTTTTGCTCTTTGAGATAGACCACGATCCTTGTCTTCATGTTATAATCATAACAGTGTGTATTTCGTGTTGACAGAAGAAAGATCGAGCACAGGACCTGCAGGACTGTGTAGTTTGGGGAGAGGTGATGAAACTCCTCCATTACCCGGCCCTTGCAGCAGGAGCCAGGCAGTCACAGTGCCTGAACGCAGGGGAGGGAAGGCAATGCACCACAAAGACAATATGGAAATTGAAAAGATGGCTTTGCCCACCCTTGCGTGCAGCCAGTAGCAGGCTAAGTGCAGAAGAACAGACCGCTCCGCTCTGAAGTGTCATGTAGCAGAGGATGTCAAGGTGAACAAGGAGTCCTGGCATCGGTTCTGAGCACACCTGTGCCTTGGGAAGCACCTTGGTTCCCTCATGGCCCGGTTTTGTTAAAAACAAGTTTCTCTTTCAGTGAATTTTGCCTGTCAGCTAAAGCCTTCAAATTAACTGCATTTTCCTGGAGAACCAGACACATGTTTTGGTAAAACTAGCAATGGAATGCAAACTTACTGATAAGCACGAATGGACATCTCGCAAGAGGGGTGACAAGAAACAAGTGACCAAGAAACTGACCAACTGTGTATAACATACCATTCACGTGAATGCTTCATATAAAAGTGGGAGATCACAAGGATCTCGTCCCTTTTCTTCTTTCCCTTTTCTCTTTTCCTATGGCCGACATTAGGAGAGGACCTTGCTAGTCATCCCTGCGAACTGAGGCCTAGTGAGAGACTGAATCCAGCTCCGGTTGGCTGCAGAGTCTAATCCAGGACTTTGGTTGCCGGCTCTGCAGTTGCTGAGACTTTCAAGATTGGTTTTGTATATTTTGTATTATTTTCTCTATTCTTATTAGCAGCATTAGTAAAACATCTTTAATTTTTTCCAACTCTCTTCTCTCTGTCATTCTTTCCCTCCCAATCGCCTGTCCTTAGTGGGAATGGGGGAGAGGGAGGGGCAAACGGGGGAAGTGGGGGGGGAGAGGAGGTTAACAATACATCTGCCAGGGTTTTATTGTCACCCCGCAATCTAAACCCTCGACACCTCACTAGAAAGTACTCTGAGGAAGGGAAAGTGGGTGAAGATGCCACACATGCCCTGGGCATTGGCAGCACCGGAGTGACCAGGTAGTAGAGCGAGTTGAGAGAAGGGAACGGAGCTGGGGAAGGGTCTGGAGCACAAGTGTGATGGGTCTGAGGGGTTCAGCTGGAGAACAGGAGCTGAGGGGAGACCTTCTGATCTCTGAACTGCCTGAAAGGAGCTTGGAGCCAGGGGGGTCGGGCTCTGCTCCCCAGGAACAAGCGCCAGGAGCAGAGGAAACGGCCTCAAGTTGCCCAGGGGAGGTTGAGGTTGGATCTGGGGAACAATTTCTTCCCCAAAGGGCTGTGGGGCATTGGAACAGGCTGCCCAGGGCAGTGCTGGAGTCACCAGCCCTGGAGGGTTGGACAGATGAAGTTCTCAGGGACAGGGTTTAAAAATGGACTTGACAGTGCTAAAGTTAATGGTTTGACTGGATCTTAAAGATCTTTTCCAATCAAAATGATTCAATGATTATGAGATGAGGCAAAGCAGCTCGATGGCAGGGATACACCCGACTGTCTCCAAGCAGACTCTCAAGCTGCTTCTGCACTCCCGGTGCCGGTTTCTCGCAGGTGTGTCACGCTCGAGCCCTGAGGCTTTGAGTGGGATTTCCGTTTTAATTCTTTTTCTACATATGTTAGCCTACGATCGCTGCTTCTTGCAGTGTACAGGAGTGAATTCTGGCCAAATGAAGGAAAACAAGAATAATTTACAAACAGAAGCTGAAGCAGAAGACAGAAAACCCAGGCTGTCATACTTTCTTTCTGGCCAAGGCAGGGGCTTGCTGTGTGACCTTATCCTCACTGCATCTTCTCTCTACATCTGATTAACAACAGCACATAGAATAAACACACTGAAAACAATCACCAGGTATGACAAGGCAGCCCTAGAAGTACCTGCAGGAAATAGAAACTGCTCTCGCCAAAAAAAGACCAGGGACCGATGGAAATATAAGCCCAACTATTTGGGTGACGGTGAACAGCCCATGCTGCCAATTCGTAACACAATCTGTTTCGTAAGAAACTCCTCAGAGGCATCTGCACAACTGTGTGCAAGGTAACTGTTGCATGCTATTCCCTAAATAATTATAATCTCTATATATTCACTAAATATTCCCTCTCTTTTCACTAAATCACTGTCTCAGGGCTCTTCCTGATCACGCCAACCTGCATTGCATCCTGAAGCAATAACCCCCGATGGAGCAGTCCATTTATTTTTAACCTACTAAGTTTAATAATTTTCAGAAGAGAGCTCTGGGGTGGTTTGTGAGTAGCGAAGGCACAAGCATGTGATGTGTATGCTGAGCTTCAGCATCTTGGCTTTCAAGAGGAAAGCACAGCTTGCTGATCAAGGCTTGTGGTTTTCCTGTTGTTTGTCTGGAGAAAAAAGGGTGTGGAGGTTGGGGTGCAAATGGGGCAAAAAGAGAAAAGAAAGGCAGGCATAAAGATTTATAAAATATTTACTTAGAAAGTAACAAAGATGCTCAAGCCTTATTTGCTTTGCAGGTTGAAGTGAGTGCAACGTCCCAAAGGTGACGGCATCAGAGATCCTGATCTTTGAAGCACGATCTGAAGGCCTAAGCAGGATTTTTGACCTATGGTTATGGACACTGCAAACGCGGCTTCAGCTCCTAGAAACTACGGGGTTTTGGTCTGCTCCAAAACACAGCCAAAGAGCCTTTTGCATGTAAGAATGTGTAAAGCTCTCCAGCAACGCCGCTGCCCAGCCAAACAGGCATTTTCTGTAAAAGGATAAAGAGCTTCCTGTCAGCCTCCTGCACTCTGGTTTGCTTTATTATACACTTTTGCCACATTAAGTGATTTTTAAAACCAAAAGGGCTTGCTTTCCTGGTAAAAGAGGGTGGACAGGATTGGGAAACTTGAAGGATGTCTAATCTCTGGCTTGCAAGGGTGTAGGATGTGTAAAGGCTCGGTTAAGAATTTGGTCGTGGATTTTATATTCTTTCCTGTGCACGAACTATCCAAAACTGGTCATTATTTAGCACATTCTTCAAAAAAAAAAAAGTACTAATTAAGATGTTACTGATTTTATTCGTGGTATAAATTAAACACAACTGCTCAAAAATGCTACCGTGAGCACACAGAGGACGTGCAAACAGTAGTGGCATAAATATTTCATGGATAACTTGAAATTTTGCTCATATACCTCAACAACTTCAAAACCAGTTTTCTGCCACTGCTTTTGCCAAGTAAGCTCAACAGCCCACAAAAAGGCAGCGGGAAATGGCCACAAGCATGTCAGCCAGCGCTAGAAAATAACGATTCCTTAGCTGATAGAGGAAACAAATTGCTTTAATATATGTTGATACTATTTACCAACACGACAAGCGCGTGGATCCCTGCACTGAAGCCCAGCTCTGGAGATAAGCACAATTTCTGGCAGTACATTCAATAACATATTTGCAGCTGGTTGTGTAAAGGATGCATTCCATAATATTTTTGTTAGCAGCTGCCCAATATTGATTTCCAAAGGCAGGAATTTCAAAGCCTTGACCATGTGAAAATAAGAAATTATAATTAAAATTTAAAAAATCTTGTCCCCACAGTGCTGGATTTAAGAAGCCAATACTATCACAATAACAGTATAGCTGTACACCAAATCTTTGTCTAGATAAGGTCATTTGCTTATTCGAATTTATGGCAGAATTTATATTGCTACCTACAAATAGATATCTATAGTTAAAGAGATTTTATAGTGTTTTGACATTCAATATATTATGCAGGTTTAAAAGGCTCTAGAAAATGGATGAACTATCTAAGCTGAACAACTTTCCACTTGTAAAAATGCTCCTCAAAGTACAGAGGACTCAGATTTAATACTTAGTCTTGCTTGTTTAAGCACATGCTCAAATGCAGACGGGTTTTTCATACTTTAATCCTGACAGAACAATGCGGTCTCCTCAGAGCCAATGCTGAATGAAAAAATGACAGACATATCTTATTAAGGAAGATAATTTAAGTAATGCTTATTTTTAATGCTTCACTTAAGCAATACTATTTTATGTCTTCAAATACACACAAAACTCTTCTCTTTCTGTTGTTGATTTATATTACAGCTTGCACTGCACAGATTCTTATAAAAATAAGATTTTGAGTTGATTTAAGTCCCTAACATGTTGTAAGAGCTCTATTATATATCCCCTAAACACGGTGTGATGGATCCTGTTTTTATGCTACGCTTCCTTCTTCACAAGCGTAATTTCTATTTGCCAGATAGTAACTCAGATAAAAGCTCTAAAATACAAATAAACTCATAGGAAAACCTCTTTGAAAAGGATAATTTATCCTATGGAATAGTCAAAAAACCTTGAGAATGATCTTTGATCGATACAAATAATAGGAAATTTCCTAAATAACTTTTGCTCCTGGTAAGCTTCCAAGCAAGTAATTCACAAAATATGACTCTCCTCATTGGAAAGGTTATAAAAATTTGTTTGTTGGAGGTAGAGAAGGAAATGTAATTAAAGGCTAAATTCAGGCTCGCATTTCATTTTAACTAAAAGAATATGTGTGATTTGGACATACGTCACCTAGGCACTTCCTTCTTTTTTTGTGTGTGTTGTTTCTTTATTTTAAGGCAGTGCACATAGTCAGCAAATCAGATTGTCCAATAGCAGAAGCACATCTGGCTGAGCTGACTATGCCAGGTAACCTTAAATAGAAACTCTGCCGCAGTTAACTGTGTTGCAACACTGGACTTTGCTGGTAATACTTATCAAAAGTTCCCCTTTGTAGCATTTCTATAAAACAAAAAGAATAAAAAGGGAAGAGGTGAAATGAAAACATAAAACTTGTTGGGGTTTTCTGTATTTATATATAAAAAAAACCCTCTGCAGTTGGAAATGCTTACAAAGGCATACATAAAATACAACAACCCCAGTTATTTTTAACTGCATATGGTCTACATAAAATGAAGCTGTAGATCATGGAAGCTATAATGAGGGCAAGTTAAAGACCATAGCAATTCAAGTACTTTAGCTAGTCTTGAATTTATAATGTCTTCAGGTAACACTTCAACATTCAAAGGACAAACAAAACAAATTTCTCCCTTATTGGTCGTAAAAGAAAATTATTAATTTGTTCCCTGGGTACTTATTTTAATTATATGAGTGGGCTCTTCATCTCAGATACGTTGCACGCATGACCTTAAATCGGCTCTGAGTTTTATTCGCACAGAAGCCGATTTGACAAGACGTATTGTAGGTATTTGCACTGTCTGCTACGTTTTAGACCAAAATCAAGTTCTGAATCCTCGGTGCCTCACAAATCACTTTTAAACTGAGACAAAACATTTGGTTCTGGGGCTGAGCACTCAAAAAACCCCTCTTTCCCCAAAGGCAAATGCTATATGAAAATAAATTAAACCCCAAACTCTGCTGGTCAGCCACTCTGAATATATGAATAGATAGTTTCATGTGAAGAGAAGTGACCTGAAACCTTGGTTCTAGTCTTCAAAAAGTCTTAGAAATGCCCTTTTTTTTGGTCTTTTCTCAAATTTAAGCTCCATTCTGTCTTCATTATTTCAGCGAGGTTATGCATAAAACAAGCTACTACACAATATGAAAAAAAAAGGTATAATCTGACCCAATGTAAATTACCATATGGAAAAAAAAGAGGCCTTGTAAAAGAAAAGTGCACCAAGAAAGCATGTTTGAACAGATATGCCATTACATGCCCACAATTCATTTGCAAGCTAAACCATTTCTCCATACTTCTAAAGCCAATTAAGTGTTTTGAGCTATTATGTCAAATATATGTTTGATATTTCAACTTAGAACAAATGTATCAATGTCAAACAGAGCCACCTATGCAGGAATCTCCTTTTGCAAAATTCCCTTTGTTATATAAAGCTCATACTCTTTAAACAAAGAAGAATTACAGTTTTGGGACATGGATTAAACGTTGTGAGGCTAAATCTTCCAAACAATTGCCAGCATTGATGCACCTTGGGTTTTACTAACCTTAGGTACTTTAACCTAAAGCTCGCTGCGAGTTGTGTAAACTGAAAATATGGATTTCTACTCATTTTTTTTCCCAGTTATTTCCCTCCAAATATTCCCTTTTGTCTGATCCCTAAGCAAAAGACTAAAAATACGTCTGTATAGAAACTGCAGCGATAACCTCGGCCTGTGCTTTGGCCTATCCCATCCCCAGTGGCAGGAGAGAACCTCAGCCAGGGTGAGCTGAAGGGCATCTGTGCTTTCTGAAATAGTTCAATAAGTTTTCCCGGAGTCACCCAGAAACAACAGAGGCATATACAGTGCTGCACACCCACTCTCAGCATACAGAATATTGATGATTCTCTGGCTAAAAGCTTAAAATAAACGGTTATGGCTTCTTCTTGATGCTACTTGTGCCTTTTTGGTGTATGGCAAATGAAAAAGTAAATGCAGAAATCCCTGAGAATCTGGGTACCCCAGGGAACGGAGCTGTGCTGGGGATCACCCCACATAACAAGTTCCTTATGTGATGGATCATTGTGATTTTATAGAATGAATAACTAAGCCCAGTTCAGTGACCACACTGAGGAGATGATGCCTGTTTGGTCACGGTGATGACGTGTGACCCGCTATGCAATCATCCCCCTTGCTCAGGCATGGCATATAACATCCAGTTCAACTGGACACTGCTGTTTTATGAGCCAGGAATGTCACAATTGTGACAACTAAATCAGAAGAAGAGGCGTCAATAGATTTGGACACATCCTGTGACACAGGCACAACACTCTTCTCAATCTTTTTCAATTACCTCTCACATGCTTTAAATCATAAAACGCAGATCTGGTTTTTGTGTAAGTACCCTAGTGATCCCACAGTTTGAGATCAGATATAAAACAGACTGAACAACTCGGTTTGGTTTTCATATGGAAACAGGTAATATGGCTGAAAACCCATAAAATATTTCTGCCTATCAAGAGAAAATTCAGATTTTTCCATGGGTGACAGAAACCTGACAATAGCAGTGTAACATGAGTCAGAGAAAGAGGAAAATTTGACCAGAAAAACCGGCACAAAGTTATTTTTGTGTGAAAGAAAGGCATTAAATATCTACTGGCAATGCAGAGGAGCAGTACGAAGGATCATAGTCTCCAAAGTCTGGTCCACGGGACTCCCACAGACTTAACTGGGCACATTTCAGATCCAACCACCTGAGATGGGGCGCTCTGAGTCACCCTTGCTGGATCTGCATCTGTGCTTCAAGGCTGGATCTGCTCCTCCCTCCCATGCAGGGGATCACGAAATCATAACTATTAGGTAGGATATAAGGCCGGGGAGGATGAGGCTGAGTCACAGCAGAACTGATAAAACCCACTGGCTGCTGGATCTGAGGGAAAGTCAGATAAGGAGAAAAAAAGCTTAACTCATTACTTTCCCACCTCCCCTGCCCTATGATCCAGACCTCAAGTCTACCATAGCAGCCAAGGGAAAAGGCAAGAACTGCACAGAGACATGGATCATAGAACCACTTCGGTTGGAAAAGACCCTTAAGATCATCAAGTCCAACCATAACCTAACTCTACCACTAAACCATGTCCCTAAGAACCTCCTTTAAACCCCTTCAGGGATGGTGACTCCACCACTGCCCTGGACACCCTGTTCCAATGCCCAACAGCCTTTTCCAGGAAGAAATTGTTCCCAAGGTGCAACCTCAACCTCCCCTGGTGCAACTTGAGGCCGTTTCCTCTCATTCCTTGTTACCCAGGAGAAGAGATGAACAGCCTCCATTTCCCCCCTGGATGGGTCTCTGAGCAACGTGTTGTGGGTGAAGATGTCCCTGCTCATGGCAGGGGTTGCACTGGATGAGCTGTGAAGGTCCCTTCGACTCTGACTATTCTGTGATTCTATGCCCCAAGCTCCTTTCAGGCAGTTCAGAAGGTCTCCCCTCAGCTCCTGTTCTCCAGCTGAACCTCCCCCATCACACTTGTGCTCCAGACCCTCATCAGCTCTGTTCCCTTCTCTCAACTTGTTCCAGCATTCTCAAGGGCTTTCTTGGCATGAGGGTCCCAAAACTGACCTCAGGCTTCAATGTAGGGCCTCACCAGCACCAAGCACAGTGGAGTGATTACTGCCCTGGTACTACTGGCCACACTATTCTTGATCCACGTGATGGTCCCCGGACTCCCCAATGAGTCTCCTGGGTTGAGACATCAGCTCATCAATCTCTTTGTTACATAGGGGCTGCCAAGAGCAGCAATCTGCACAGGGACATGTGGTGACAACCTCAGAGACGCAAGGACGTATCCTCAGATCCCCTGGGTATCACCAGCACCCTTCAAGCAAATCCAGCCCCATGAGTGAAGCTTCAGGACATCAAGCTCAGCTTCTGCCCTGGAGTGCTTCCCTTTTCAGAAGCGAGCAGGGTTGTATCCCCATCATATAATCATTTTGGGTGGAAGAGACCCTTAAGATCATCAAGTCCAACCATAACCTAAATCTAACACTAACCCATGTCCCTAAGAGCCTCATCTATACACCTCTTCAACCCCTTCATGGATGGTGACTCCACCACTGCCCTGGGCAGCCTGTTCCAATGCCCCACAGCCCTTTCCAGGATGAAATTGTTCCCAGTATCCAATAATATCTTGTGTGACCTCATCAATTGATTTGGGAATTGTCTATCTCCAGACACATCATTCTTCCATCCTGAATTACCTGCTGCCCTCCCTTGCTCCCTTCCCACTATCCTTTGCGCATGAAGAACCACAAAGCACTGGCCTCTGAGGCTGGCTTTTTCTTTTAAGCCACTCTCACTACTATATGTGCCCAGAGATTGCTGTTTTTTCAGTGAATGAGACTCACCACCTTTAAAGATTTCAAAGTAAATCTTATTTTAAAAAATGAACGCCACAGAAATCAGGACGACACACAGATTTGTGGCCCAGCTTTGTTAAACAAAATCTAACCAAAGCCTTGAACCAGAATTGGAAATATATATATATATATATATATATATACACACACACACATATTTTTTTTTCCCCCCCTCTGAGATTTGAAAAACAGTTTTGGCTTTTATGCAACAGGGTTCGACACTTGTGTGTTTCTCCTTTCACATGTGTAAGCGAACTGCTGAGTCACAAGAAGTTTTCCAGCCCCATCCTCTGCCTCCGTGAAATCTGTAGCTCTAAAATCATGTTCATATAAAACATCTGCATTTTTGGGTGCTACTCCGAGCTCAGTTTGGCATCCAGGTCTTTGTTGTTGTCCTGGGCGTCCCTCCAAAGTTCTGCAACATTTATGTGATCTGACCCCACCTCAGCAGCAAGAGGTGCAGCTCCTGCCCCATCCCCATCAGCTGCAGAACTGGGGGGGTCAACCAAGTGGTGGCTGATCCCATTTCACGGCCTCGGGCAGGGAGACAACCGAGGGTAAACAAATCCTTCAATTCTAAATACCCTCGCTTTTCTTGTTTCTTTTCCCCAAAATCTTATCGTGTGAATGCAGTGTAGCTCTTTCTGGTTTAATAAAAATAATAATGGCTCGGGATGCAGGGAAATGACTCACATGGAGCTGGTCCAGCTCTCCTAGTTGGTTCTAGTCAGGTCATGATGAATCAGATGACCCTTATCTTAGTTTAAGACTGCGAATAAAAACCTCTCCCCTCTACAACCCAGCCAGTTTAGTTACATTATGCAGCATATCTCCTCCTCCTCTGGCATTTCCTTAACTCTTCAAGTCTGCCTGTTACCTTCTCTGCAAAATTTCCTGTGCACACCTCCCTGAGTAAATCCTCTTCAATACTCAGTAATTCCTCCTTGTCTTATACCTTTTTTTCCTCCTCTTAGTCCTGCCTGAGCCTCAGCTTTATCACTCTTCTAGATCAAGATAGACACCCCCATATACTTTCTCACGTGTTGTTACACATGACCTGCATCCTACCCAAGCCAAAATTACTTTACTTGCTTTAAAACCCTCAGAGGATTTGTACCTTGGACCCTTGAGAGATCTCTGTGTTTCTGAAACCAAAGCAGAAAACAGACCTTTTCTTATATATTTTTTTATTACATTCATAATATAAACTATGGTAACACTTCCCAAACCAGGGATGCAAAACTGCTTTTCCTTCCCTAACTGGACAGCTCATAAAGGTTTGTGTTCAAAGCTGCAGTTTTTGTCCACTCTTCCCTGGAATAAAAACAACAGATCAAATAATAAACCCTTTGTATTCCCTTGGTAGGGCATTTGTGGAGACCCCGGCCTATGTTATGAAGAAAGCAGTAACTGGGAAATAAAAAGATAAAAACCACCAGATGAAAGGAAAAATAATATTTAGCATTGTTACGTGAAAGAGGAGTCATCATAGGTCTGGCTCCAGAGCAAGCGCTAACCCAGCTGAGCTAGAAAAAGACATGTTCCCATAACAAGGGAACAGTTTTTATTTCGCATTTCTGCTTTTTCTGCTCAGAGACTGCAAAAAGAACTATTAACCTGCGTTACACTTGAGTAAACTAAGATTAAGAAACAAAGTGGCATGAAGCATTGGTGAACCCAAGAAAGGATTACACAAGCTTAGGGATGATCAAGCGAAAAATTCAGTCGTCCCCGTACAGCCGCAAACTCAAAAAGTCCCTAAAACCCGACTTAGCAAAGCCAGACCAAAGTCCTATTCTTACCCGGCTTCCCGAACTAGGCACTGTCAGACACAGGGTACTGGGCTAGAGGGAATTTTGGTTTGGCCCAGGAAAGACTTTCTGACATTAGTAGCTGAAGATCACTCGCTAATCTTTAATAAGAGCCACGCATAAGGGTAAAGACGTGCAGACCTACCGACTCCTGCCCTCTTGCTTTAACCTCTCGCCTGCACCCTCTTGCCCTCTGCCACAATTCTGCAAATCTGTCTGAAACACAGGGGGAAAAAACTAAAATACTACTGCAATATAACCCAGTGGAGAACTAGGTAAAAGGAGCTCCCCACCTTGTGCTCCGGTCTCCCTCATTGCAATTAGTGTTGGAATGGGGTGAAAACTTGGTCGGTGGACGGTCATTAGTGACTTTCCTGTAATTACTAATACCATCTATTTCACTACCTGCCGACAGGGATGAGAGTAACGCAGCTTTCCCCTTTTTCTCTGCACAACCTTCAATTTTCTGCTGTTCCAAACTGCGGGTAGCAGGCGATGGAGCTGCAGCTACACCAGCGTGAAACTGCCGTTGCATCACCAGCTTGCAGACGCTGTTACAAAACTGAGGCAAGACGAGGTTCTGGGAGGTTCACCAGTGTTTCAACATAACCTGAACTGAGTTGCAAGGAAGCCGGGTCTAAATCTGGAGATTTCTGGATTCGACTACATACAGCTTGGAAGTCAGTCTTGTCAACCCCGAGCGTAGGAAACCTTGTCAGCCTTTAGTTGATACACACTGGATGTTTTGTATTGAAGATCTTTGCTGTATTTTTAGGTTCATTCAGTCAGAATCAAAAGACAGCTTAAGGGAGACAAGCCCGCATATGTAGAGTACAAAACAAAAGAAGAAAAAAAATACCTTCATGAGGCCCCTGCGAACGCAAACTGCAAGCCATGGTTTGCTGAGTTTAAATCCAACCGTAGTTACTAGTTATCGGCAGTTCTGATAAATATTCATGTATCATATGTTCATATCTGACTGCAGGAAAAGAAAAAGGATTCAGAGAGCTTTGTCTGCCCTATGAGCTTTTTATCTGTGCTTTAGTAACCTTAAACTTGGTAAATAAGAACGTTTCTTTGTTCAGACTTCAACACTTTTAATATCCTTGCAGATTCAGCAAACCTTTGTTCTAAAATACTTTGTGCCCATTAGGGCTTTTGATTATAGATTACACCACCATTTGATTTTTTTTTAACTTTATTTTTTTTCCCCTCATGGGCAACATATTCTTCTTTCATTGAGCAATATTCAGAAACTTGGAAATCTAACCTGTGTTTTAGTCTCAGGACAGGCACATTCTTATGGTAAAAGCCTCCCCAATTGAACTTGGGATGCATTCAACTCTTGTATGGTTGATACTCGGCCAGGTTAATTATGCAATCACCCCAAGTAGAAGAGGACAGCAGGATACATGAGCATTTTTCAAAGACTTGTTTTTAGTACAGAGACAGTTTTCTGGAATCAAATAAAAAAAAAGTGATTTACAGTGAACTGGCACTCAGAAAATGCAAGGATTTAAAAAATCAACAGGGCCAAATTTGCAGTCATTTAGGGAATGATTACAGCATGCACCGATGTATCCAAGTTCGCTTCAATCAGGCTTCCTTGGGTACCAGCCGCAGAACAACCGCAGCAGCAGCGGCCTTCAGCCTGAGCTGTACAAGCCTGTTTGGGACCATGGATGTCTTCTCAGGCAGCTGGCCTGAACCAAAGTCCACGCTTACATGGCTCCACTGCCACTGACGTGCCTGCAAGCCAAATTAAAACCAGCTCTGTTAAGCCTACATGTGCTCAGATGGCTAAGGGTGGTGAGAGCCTGGCCCAGGTTCCCAGAGAGGTGGTGGATGAACCATCCCTGGAGACATCCCAGGCCAGGCTGGACGGGGCTCTGAGCAACCTGAGCTGGTGAAGATGTCCCTGCTCATGGCAGGGCGGCACTGGGGGAGCTGGGAAGGTCCCTTCAACCCAAACCATTCTGTGATTCCATGTGGAGACCAGGATTGGGTTTCTTGCACCCTCCATTAGCACACGTGAGGACACTTGGTCCCTCAGCATCCTGTACATGCAACAGCGTAAAACATTCCTCTGGTCCCACCTTCCTATGGATTTGCGATATAATATACTGCCCCATTCTTTAGTTTGGATGACTGTCACAAGGCTGCCATCTAAAATGAAAACAGCTTAATGAAAGGGAATGCCAACTCTCAGTATTTAAAAATCACAAGCCAGAAATCCAGAAAACTCAGAAGATTGGCTTTAAAATCACGGCAGTTCAAGAAACAAGAATTTTGTTGGTTTTAATTGTTCTGCTGTAACTGATTTGTGTTTTTAAGCTGTTTCTTAGTAAACACATGGGCTGGAAACATACTTTTAAAAGGACTACATGTTCAGATTAAAAACCTTACCCTAGCAGCTGGGGCTTTAGGGAAAATAGCAAATATCACAAGACTTGTGCTAAAATCACTAAAGTTGCCAATGTTTAAAGAAAAAATAATTGGCTTAAACCAGGAACTATTTATTAACTAAATCCTACACTGGCAAACTAACTGGTAATTCTGGATGCCTCTACAAAACTACACACACCTCAGAAAGACCTGATTTCTCACAGGACATGTGCTCAGTTACAATAATTTAGGCCAAAAACTGTTATGAAAAGTATGCAACCATTCTGATTTAACATTAGCCAAAAGATTTGGAATTTTTTTTTCCCTGGACTCCAAGATCTCCTCTGAGATCCTTACAAAAAAAAAAATAGTAGAAATGAGCTGCTTTAAATTCATATTCTAACATTTCCCACGGCCCACGTATGTACATGCTCTCTCTTTCCCCATTCTTTCACTGTCTCTGCTGGTCAGAAGATAAAGCCATCCTTGTCAGCTCCTACTAATACTAAGAAAGGCAGCAAGACATTAAAAAAACTCAAGTCCCTGTCATATTCCATCGAGCACGCTGGCTAGATACGGATGTCTCGCCCCCATTTACAATCTGAACCAAAAGATTTGAAGCCAAGAAAGCAGCTGGCACAATAAAAACAGTAAAAGCTCTAGCTGGCACCTCATGCTGACAATGACTAGCCAAATCTCCATGGGGAAAAATGCCAGTATAGATTTCTGTGACAAAAACAACAAAATAGATTTTTGTCAATGTACATAGATTTGACAGGAAGTCAGACAAATCTATCAATAATGAGTGACATATATCTGCAATATTCACAAACAAAATGGTACATTTGAAGACAAACTGAGAAAATAACTAATTGTGTTACGCGTGACACATATTCGTCTGGACTTTTTGATGGCAATGCTGTGATTCATTAATGCAAGTTCTGCTGCAGTGACCCCGCGAAGAACTGACCAGATACACCGACATAGTTTTAAGTACTTTGTAAAGCATCCTTCAGAACACTATTATATCAGAAATGGGCAATTTACTTAATCTTGCCGCTCAAATCAAGAATTTACTAGACGGAAATTCAGATTTCCAACTCTGGCACAAAAATTTTAACTAGTATCTCTATTTCTGCACTTTAAAAGTACAGACGATATTAAAAGTGGATATGAAAGAGTCGCCATGTATTCTTCTTCTTGGGAGATTACACATGAGAAATAGTCTGTTTTGCTATACAAATGAAAACATTACTAGTGCTCTTCTGCCACCAAACAGTTGCAAGAAATCACCATTTATTTCACAATCAGATGCGTGTTGCATCCACATGAAGCCCATGAGAACAAGTGGTTCTGCTTTTGGAAAGACCTCAGCGCTGTAAAAACTTCAAGAAGTGTGTGTGGGGGGAAATTAACTGTTTGAGAACTTCCACAGTTGGTAAAGTGAATTTAAATTAATGTACCACAAGCCAGGCCTCTTATTACACATCACACGGTGCACTTTCACGAGTAGACAGATAGATAGATGGTGGTGGATTAGGTATCAAAAAATCTCCAGGCACACAGATTTTTGCCCAACTTCTGGCCAAACTTGGGACAGATTCTGAGAGAAATAGAAAAATATGATTGGGTTGAGAAGCCACAGTGATTTTCTTCAAGTGAGTGTCTAGCAAGACAGCTATGCAAACAGATGGCAAGACCCAGATAGAAAATGCTTTTTAAGCGAAAAGGCAGAAATGCATGAAAAAAAAAGTCTTACTCATACAAATTCTATAGAACCTTCAAAAAAACCTGGAGCAGTTGTTATACATAAATGAACTAGATGAGCCAAAGTCATCTCTACTCGGGAGGAAACGTGTCAAACACATTGGCCTGATTTACCACGAGGGGTGCGCTGCCCTGTATTTCAATATAAATTAGGAAAGTATGGAAGCTGTAAAAAGCACCCCAGCCACTAAGTCTCAGACATTTATTCTAACAATCAAAAAGCTGTGAAGATTCCAAAAGTCCCTTGTCGTACACAGCTCACCAATGGATGGAAAAGACCACAGGATCCACTGTTCTTGTAGCCCAGAAGCCCTCAAGTCAACAACTTAAACATGGATAGAGAAGCTTGTAGAAGCTCCCTGAAAGCTACAGCTTTTCTGTAATAATTTACTAATACTATTCATTGCTTGGATAGTCATGATGTTTACAGCCTGAATATATTTGGTAAACTTAATAGATAACTGTAAGAAAAGCAACCAGGAAAAGAAGATGTAACATAACCACCATGCGACAAACTTTTTAGAGGAAATGAAGAGTCAATGGCTGAGACATTTCCAGCCAAGCCTATGTTTTGGTTCAGACTTTAAGGGCCAAGCAAAATAAGCGGGAGATGTATGGCAGATTTTAAATAAGTCTTTCTCAAGAGAAGATAAGGTTTTAGGAGGAACCAGGAAGAAACCTGAACTGTGACTGAGAAGAGCTTGAAGGAGGAAGGCACCGGGAGTAATAAACCTTGACCTGAGCTCATACCTGTCAACAACTGGTTTAAAAATCTCTGTTTTCTCCTTCTACTGGACTAAAAACAACAATAACAAGGATTTTTTGGAGTCTAGATACTTAGTTTCTGACAATACCACTGTTAACTGGAATCAGGGGGATAGTACCTAAATAACTCTGAAGGTCTCTGGCCATTTATTTAGAGAGAATTCATCATTATTTACATTTCAAAAAGCAGCCCCAGATGGGTCACACCACCAGCTGTCCTTGGGGACACAGGTATGGCCACAATGACATCCTCAAGAGCTACATGGAATTAGTGCAAAACCAAATCTTTTTGACACCGTCCTTTTTCACTGAGCTTTTTACCCCCTCCATTGCTTTTTTTTTTTTTTATAATTTTAATAGCTTTATCAAAAAATGTGAATCTGCAGTTTAGAATACATTCCCTTCTGTAAGGTAATTTCCCCTTCAAAATGAAAAACGGAAAAGTAGGTAATGCTTTAATTTGTTATTAGGAGTAATTACTGTCTGGCCTCAAGGGGTTACTTCTACATTGGTTTTAACAAGAAACCTATTTAACATGTATTTATCTTTGTAAATTGTCCTGAATGATCAGCAAATACCTAATCATCTGCATAAAGCTGTTTAAAACATCCTTACCCTGATAACAGGAAATTATAACCTATGAGACCAAAGAAGCTGAAGTAGTGGTTTAAACCATGACAGACATTTGCAAGAAGGTAAGTAGGTGTTTTCATGCGTTTTCCTTGAATCTTTTTATTTGGAATAGATCTAGTGTGTTCCTCCCATAGCCATCCATGGCCAGACTCCTGGAGTCCTTCAGAAAAGGTGGGTTCATCTGCTGAACCACCCAGGCAAAGCACAAACCTTTGGTCTGGACGTTGAGAGGAGTTTAGGCCAGGCTTAGGCCTTACAGGGAGGCTTATGAAGCAAAATACCCATAAATACAGAGATAAATCTCAATACTTCAAGAGCAAGCAGTTCTCTCTCAAACTTCAAACCATTTTGTATTCCAAACAATCGCAAATTGTATTTATTATTTATTAAAGGCCCTGTGACACGGTTAGAGTTAAAAAGAGACTAAAATTGGGCCTCACAGCTTTGCTTTGATACATGAAAACAGACGTGAATGTCACATCATTCCTCTGCCCTGCTTTCTCTGCTCATGTGAGCAGACAGGGGATGGAAAAACACAATAATTTTCCTCTCTAGGGACTGCATAGCTCAAGGGATTGGTAGTAGGACACAAGGTTTTCAGCCCTAAATCAATTACTCAGAATTGACTCAGGTTGTTAGTAACTGAGTTTGTTTGTTTGGCTGCATAAAATACATAAAATATATTCACCCTCGCAATGAATGTCATTTTTGCTCAGCACAGACCAGAAGCCGGAGGTGCCCAAAAGAGACTTTCCCACCTTTTCCTATTGACTTTGAGAGTTTAATGAAACCGAAACCTAGAAGCAATATGGGAAGCAATCATTAGCGCATGTATACAGCTAAGAATACCCATGCTCTGGACAAAATACTCTCGAAAGTTTCTTTACATCTCCCAAGTTAAACAGGTTCACCCAAGGTCTGTGACTACAAAAAGCCTCAGACAAGCAGGTCAATGAGTTTGGGTTAAAATTTCAGCAAATCTGCTTCTAGGGCATTCTGTTAATCAGGAACCGCTGTTTCTTTTTCTATAATAAAAGTAAATATAATTTTACACAAACATAATTTTACCTTTCACGAGGCTTAAGAGGTTCCTTAACTCTGTATTAATTCATACAGGCATGATAATGAGCCAATAAATACCCAAGTGCAGGTAATATTCAGCCTTCACCAACGTCTTAATAACCATCTCCAGCTCCATGACGCTGATCTGACCATGGATGCAGAACAGGAATATAAAAGGGCTGACTATTTGAAGGAAAGTGTTCCCATGAGAGTTACCAACAAATGCCAGGCATTTTTTAATGCGCTATTTTGCTTTTCCTCCTTCCAGACCCGCAATCAGGAAGCGCTAAGGCATGTGAAAATTTGTAAAACAAACACAAAAAGTTTTCAAAACTTTCAGAAACCTCAGAGTTTATGTTTGGTTTGAGGAATGCAAAAAAAAAAAAAGGAAAGCAAGTAAAAGAACTGGTTCTTATTTTATCTAAAGTGGTTCAACTGTCCCTAGTTCATCCGCATGAGTTTACTCCGTGCTGATACTCGTTCACCAGAGGTTTTCATCCCCAGACTGGATGCTTACAAAACAAACACACCAAGCAAAAAACCCTCCAAATGACAATAAATTTTTGATGTATTCAGGTCACACAGAACTGCAAAAGGAGATTTATTTCTACCCTTACAGATTTATCCCAGACTCAAGCCCCATGGGTGCCCAAGTCCTCCTGCACCCCAAATCCACATCAGCCCCTGGGCCCACAATCTGATTTTTCACACAATTACTAAGTTTTCCCCACCAGAACACAGACAAGAACCTATTAAATAACTGTATCACTCACAAAACCGCATGAGGGACCATAAAGAATATATATACGTTTTCAGTTGGGCAGATGAAAAGATGTTTTCTGTAGAAAGTCCAAAAACTTTCCCATTTTTTTTAAACAGAAAAACAGATTTATGGACACGCACCAAACTTTTGAGATCAGATGTATTTAATACTTTAGAAATCTGTGTCCTGTTTGCAAGGGTAGGTCTGTACAGACAGGACAAAGTTGACCCTAAATGAATTCAGTAGCAAAAGCAGAGAAAATTGGTGGGACACTTTTGAAGAGCAAACTGGTGGCTGAGACCTCAAAACCAAGTGATGAAACCTGACTACGCCGCGGCATCTCAACTAAATGGATGCAGATGAGACCTGCAGGGAGGGATGGAGGTCGTTTGCTCAAGAGAAAGAGGGTGGGCAGCACTGACAGTAAGGGAATTTATTAGCAGGCATTACAAGAACTGGCCGTGATTGTAAAAGTCTTTTCCACCCAATCCAGACACTTCCAGAGTGCTGCTTTAAAAGAAAAAATAAAAATAAAAAACTGATTGTGCAGGGGTTCACAAAACCCCTTCAAAGAGTAACGTAGCTGGTGAGTTTGCAGCACACCCAGGTTAACTCTTGTATGCCCCAAGAAATCAGCAGAACTTGCAAAAATTTGGAGGTGTTAGATACAGCAAGAAATCATAGTTCGGGATAGATGATCAATATCTTATAATTTCCACTGCTTAACATCCTCAGCTCCAACACCAGGGCTAAACAAGTCAGTCCTGACTCACTATGGGACGCTTGTGTTTCAAGGTCCATTTCGGGCTCGACTCCATCCCCGGGTACCGCGGGTGTGCGCAGCCAACACCATCAGCCCTGTAAATCAGCGATTGTCCTGCTGCATTCACGTGTGGTTATTATTCTATACGAGTTATAGCAAGGCTTTCACACCACGGGACTCGCCTGCACTGTACAAATGATGTTCCAAGCTTTTATTTATTTCTTTATTTGCCAGACCCTTAATGTTATTGCTCTGTAGCCTTTTGGTACATGAATTTATGGCACTGTCTAAAACTCTAATACTTCTCTTTGAATATACTTGTGGACGTTTCTGATCTCACTTTAATTGGGCATGCTTTAGGCTCACATAAAATATTAACATCTCAGCCAATGAAAGTCAGTGCCCAAAGCTCAGATGTTTCTAAAATTAATATAACCATGTTTCTCGCTCACAAAAGCTGCAAAAGATCAATTCCAGAAGAGCATTTTTCAGTATCTGGGCAAAACATGTCTGTTTCATGACCTTCTGGACATGCTGTGATGTACACATATTGCTTGTAGAGTTGAAATAAGGACAGACTGAAGCTTTTGATATAAAGATTTGGGGAGAGTTTGATTATTCCTTCAGTTGACTTATTCTTAGGTACACACACCTAATGATTTTTCCATCTCAGAAACCAAAAAGTCTATTATTAAAGTTAAATAATGTTGATGTAACTTGTTTATTAGCTTGGTTTCCCCCAAAAATGGGATTTATATTCCTGCACTACCTCTTTCTACATCACTCCCATTGCCCACAAAATAACCAGATACAGGCGAAGGTTCAGAAACTCCCATTTATAAAGTATTTATGGATTTTCTAAACACAGTCTGACACGTAGAGGAATAAAATTCATCATGACGACCATGTGATGGCAAAGCTGCAGCAGGAGCTCAGCCAGATCACTGGGCACTGAGAACTGGCACAGGAGGAACCACAGGTAAGAAAGTTTGATAATTTCTACTGTTTGTGTATATTTAAAAAAGTCCCTAAAATGGCCAGTTGCTCAATCACACAAATAGAACTGCTGTTGAATTTAATAAACCAGCTCACATTGCAAATCTGCCTCTATAAATAGAAGTATTTATGGTATGCCTTCACGAGGATCATATGCTGGACAATTTCTTTTCACTGCAGAAACCACTTTACATCAGCTAAGAAATCCATAGGTGTCAGTAACTCTGTCCCACCAGCCCTGGAGACACCACATCTGCTGACCAGGTGCTTCTCTGGACCTCCAGGAAGGGTTAAGTCTACTCTGCGCTGTCCCCTCCTCACGACTCGAATGTGAATTCATGTTGGGCCGGTTCACGTTCCTACTCCAGACCATGTAACAGCAACAAGCTGTTGGCCTCGCAATGCCTGAAGGTTCCAGAAATCACTGTCCTTTGCATTGTCTTTTGAATAGTTTCTAGTTCAGTTGGGTACCTGATTCTCCATCACCCCACCAACTATTTGGGGTGGCTTCAATGCAAGAAATGGGACCCCCAGGACACCCAGTCCACAGCAGAGAGGGACGTTAGACAGGTCAAGGTTGTACAGAGTTGGGTAATTCCATTCTGCCTTAATTACAGCAAATTTGCCTTTACTGTTTTAATATTTTTGCAAAGATAATAAATCACTGCACCATTTCTAAAGAGATACTATAAATTAGGTGTGGATTTGCTTTCAGTGATTCAAACTTGCTTTTTATTTTATGACAGCAGCGGGACCAAACAGCAACTTGTAGATAATGGTGGTTTTCTCCATAATATATGCTGATTTAGAGCAGAATCCAGCCACTTCCAACATTCCAAGAGCCAGAGTTGGTTTTCATGTGAGAACGTGATCAGTCCCTACTGACAGCAGATAAGTATCTCCGTTACTGATAGTACCACCATGTGGGTCCTCTCTACCAAGTGAATAACAAACTATTTGTTCTTTATATTTGCTCAAAATGTACTTCCCTAGTTCTCCAATTTGATAGTTCTTTAAGGGAAAAATAGAGACCTTTCAAAATGCAGATGGCCAGGTTCAGAAAACAAACCATCAAAAGGTTTTTTTGTTTGGTTGCTTTATTTTGTTTCAGTTGGGTTTTTTGGGTGGGCAGGGAGACTTGATTTGAAGGCAACAGGACTTTTCCTAAAAAGAAAGAGGTAACTGGGAAAAAAGAACATATGGTCATTTTTAATTGCACTAGAAACAAGCCCTTAGTAATATTTTTGTTGTTTTTAACTTGCTCTATCTGAAACTTGGAAAAAAAAATCTCAGGGAATCACATTCAAAACATTAAGACATTCCTCATGTAAACTTCTGTTATCTCCTGACACCTCTCTTGTCTTCATATACCACCACCAAATAAACAAGAAAGTTCTGACCCCTCCAGAGACCTCACAAACTCCTCTAGAGGTTCTACCACTGCTATTCATTTTACGCAGAAAGTTCTCGGATGCCTTTCTGATGGCACCAGCGTGTAACCCCGAGACAGAAGATAAGCTCAGAGCTGGGGAACCGAGTCCAAGGGAAGAATTTATGGGAAAGCATGTGGAGCAGATGGTGGAGGAATGAGAGAGGAAGGGAGAAGGGAGCACAGCTGAGAGAGTGTTGAGATGGTGTCAGATGGGAGAAAGAGGAAAATTATGCTGATCTAGAAATGTACAGTGAAACTCTTCAATGCTGAATTAGTAAATAACCAGGCAGAGACAACTCCTTCTTTCAGGTACTTCAGGGCTTCCATCTTCACCATGTGTAGGAAATTAACATTTTAATCCTCACTATGCCTCTAACAGGAGAAAAGCACTTTTAGTGATCGCATCCAGTGCCCCCAAACCTCCCATTTCAGGTCACCTCCGAGCCAGTTCCCCCTAATCCAGCTCTCCACCTGCTGCTTACTATGGATATTGAACTCCCATCAGGATGGCCTGAAGCTCAGTTTCCAAAGAAATCTCAATTTTTTCATATTTTCAGGGAAAGAAAAAAGGGGCAGCATATCCTAGAAATAAAATTTGGAGTTATTTTATAAGTACAGTTATTTTTAACAATGGTTTGTGATTTTGATAATGGTTTGTGTTGTCAGGTGTTGGATTCAATGATCCTTATGGGTCCCTTCCAACTCAGGACATTATATGACTCTATGAAATATTAGTTTCCCCTCACTTCTCAGTGTACCTGTCCCACAAAACAGTTATTCTCTCCGGGAAGAAAAATCATCACCCTCGGTTTGCAAGTGTGGTTATTATGAACAGATATCATTTTCAGCAGACACATCACAACCTGAACTGACAGTAAAGATACATAAAACTTAAAAAAAAAAGGAGGAAAAAATAAAAATAGAAGGTTTTTATCAATAGTATTTACAGAAAAATAGGTCAGCTTGTCCAGTTTCTATTTTCAGCAAATCCATAAGTCTGATTTCACTGAATGAAATTCCCTTTTAAAGAGTGTCAGTTTTAAAACCGAATCTTTACATGAGGCTGGAGTGACAGAAGCCAAGACAACCCGTCACCCCTCACCAAACACACCACCCTTAGCACTGACCAGAGCAGTCTCGGGGCTCCCCAATTTTCCACCACAAGCAGAAATCCTCACATTCTCCACCAACCGGTGATGCACAAAAAGCGCAGTCAGGTACCTCTGGTTTCTGACGCCAAAATATTATACATCCCCCTCCCCTTTCTCACACATTCCACCCCCAGCCTGGTGCCAAGCGGTGGCCAAGGAAGAGCCAAAAATCCTGCTGTCAGCAACAAAATGTGCTCCCAGGCACAGATTTCCTCGCGCTATTTCTGAGCGTGCAAGCCGCCTCGGCGCATCCCGGCAGAAGCAAAAGGTATCGCAGCTGTCAATTAACACCACGGTCTCTGCTATTAAGTGTGAGATCCCAGTGACAGAAGTTGTCCTCGTTGCCACCTGCCACAGTCTGGTGGGGAAAGCCGGCCTGGCCTCGCTGAGCAGGCTGTCGTGAAGCAACGGAAAGCAGAATAATACAAATAGTCTGATCTTAGGGGCTGAAATCTCATGAAAAAAGCAATGGTGGAAAACACATTGGGAAAAGGAAGGATGCGGTAGATTGTGTAGAGCATTGGAGTCCATGACCACAGAATCACCAACACTTCAAGATGATCAAGTCCAACCATAAACCATCCCTGGCACTGCCCCATGTCTGTGAGAACCTCATCTCTGTTCAAACCCTCCAGGGATGGTGACTCCACCACTGCCCTTTCTCAATCTTTCAATCCCCCAACTTGGTGCCAAGCGGTGCCAAGGAAGAGCCAACACTGGTTACACCAACAAGATACTCTGTGAAATATTCACTATCCAAAAGGACATTTTCTTTCTCATCTTATGAGTGACTACAGGCTATTTGTCATGAAAGGGCCATTATCATACTTCTAATGGTAACACTTCTAAGGCTCATACTTCTAATAGTAATTTAGGCGCTTAAGGACACAGATCAGCATTATCTTTTTTAAGAGAGCTTGTAGACATCTAAATATTTTCTTCAAAACTGGTGCTGAATATCCTGGGTTCTCTGTAACTCCTGCCCTTGGGTGCCAGCCTCATCCTCGGGGGTGAAAACGAGCAGGATTTCCACTCTTACTTTCCTACACTTCTTGTTTTATAAAAACAAGACAATCCTAAGAATAACAAGAACCCATATTTCACCTGCAACACAACACTTGCTGAAATCCCTCCAGTTTTCAGAGTCAGAGGGATTCAAAACAAAACGAAGTGACGAGTTCAGCAGCACAGCTTGATCCCAGTCTAAGGTTGGAGCTGGCAACGTATTTATACCCAATGCAGGCAGAGATGGATGGATGGAAGTTGTCGTACACACCAGACACCATGTCATCTAGGACACCCGCCAGTAATTTCTTGTGATACAAGGTGATGATCTGGGAATATTAGGGAGCATATCAGTGACTAATGGAATGGCAACTGCCATTTGCCCTCCAGTCTCAAGAAATATTAAAAATAATAATACTAATAAGGATAATAATAATAACAACAATGAGATTCAGCAGTACAGACGTGGCCACATGGGTCTAAAGGAGGAATGAAAAACAACGGGGTGGTGATGGATAAGGGGAGTGCTGCTTTTTGCCTACCAGGCAAAGTCAATTTGCTGTAGAGAAGTAGATACACCAAATAAATACAAGGTTGTGTATTAAAGGAGAAAAAGGTTGAAACAACCAGAGGCAGTAGGGTTTAGGTTCATGTAGTTTTAGGACACATTTTGATAAATCTAGAAAGTGGATAAGAACAGGTGGTTAAAATGATGGCTCAAGAACTTTCTTCATGAATATTTCCAAGGTATGTTCAATACTAACTCAAAAAAAGTGTTCGTTTTGCTGCTCCTTGTTTTCTTTTTCCTTCCATTAGCTGCTATATTTCTCATTAACTCAAATCTTAGTTTAAAAATCAGCATTATTAGGGAAAAGCCATTGACTTATCTATTTATGTTTTACAGTAGCCATCTATAGGGGGCCCTATAAATAATTAAAAATGGCAATAACCATAATGGGTTTTTAAGAGCATAAATGAAGACACATTCAGAGACTGAAAGACCATGCACTCTACATAAGAAAAGTGCATCCAGTCTTAGGTACTGGACTGTTTCAGGTCTGTGCTTTTAATGGAAAATATTACATAAGGGATTTGGGGGAGGAGAGTGAAGCTATGAGGCAAAACGTTTCAGACTCCACAGGAAGCACGACAGACAGGTATAAGACAAAAATGGGGCAGAAATCAGAAAAGAAAACACTTTCCCATCTGTCCTACCGTCTACACAGGTGAATAATGTTTCCCCAAATTACTTTGATATCAGATCATCTGATCCACTTCTCAGAAGATAAGGTGGGTGAATATTTCTAATGATACAGCAGATTCAAGAGTGCTGACAAACCTCGCTAAGTTTTTGTTGTTGCTGTCATTATTCTAATCAGTTTACAACACAGGTACTTCTGTAGTTATATATATTTGCTTTATCCATTCTGGCAATGCTCTATAGGCCAATTGCTTAAACTATAAGTGAAATCATTGGTATGAGGGGGGTGTTTTCTAGTTGCGTTATTGTGTTGTAAATGATCAACAAGTTAAGTTGACTTAAAAAATAATCAGACAATCATTTTTCAAGCCATTTCTTGAAAAAGCAGCATGTATCACACACCTTACGCTTTACAAACCAAGAGATTTTAGTAATTTATTTCCCAGTGGATCTTTATGACCCTGAGGATAACAAACGTAGCTGTCTAATTATTAGCACTCCTCTGTATAGGAATAGATTATTTTTCTAACAATCCAGTCCGTATCCTCATCAACACATCAGCTCTAGGGTTTAACACGCTCGGTGTGGCAAACCTCTTCTTAAAAGCCCCAACTGAGGTTGCTGAAGCACTTCATAGCAGTCATAATACTGTACAGTAACAGCAATAATCATACTGTTTTAATTGTATCCGAGTTACAGTCCAACACGGTACAGTTCACAATAGCAGCATTGAACGACTTTGAGCTATTAATGTCAAATTCTACACTAGTGTATTCTGGGGGGGGGCTTATAACTTTCTCTAAATGTAGCAGATTGTTAAAACCCATCGCTACATGTTTATCTGTAAATCAAGTAAATAATGAAGGTCTCAGATTTTAAAAAGTACTTTTGCTGTTACTGAGATAGTCTGGTTGATATTTAACAGCTACTGTTTTAATCCTTCCTGTGTCAAAAAAATTATAGCTCATGTTAAATAAGAATGCGTAGAGTTTTACAAGCTCCCAAGTACCCTGCCTTTAAAAGTCCCCACATGTCTCAGCAAGATGAGTAATTGTCCATCAGCCTATGGTTCATTAGGGACCAGAAATCAATTGAGTGGGAGGGTTCATCGTAGCGGGTGACACAAACCTTGGCTGTGCTGGATTCCTGATGAATAGAGCGGTTGGGAAAAAGAAACTTTTATCTGATGGCTCCAAGGTAGTTGAGCTACTGACAGCTGTGCAGTTTGAGGCTAATTGGGCCGGTAAGGAACAGAGGGAGAGGACAACAGGGTCCGAGCCCAGAATCAAATGCTGCTTTGGAGCGCCGGGGCCAGCAGAAAGCTTGTCTGGGAGGATGACCTGCTGGATAAATGAAAGGCTGGCAAAAATTAACCATGTACAGAAATGCTCCTTAGACAAAAAAAAGAAGTTATAGCTGTGGTTCAAAGTGTGCTGTAAATAGCATCTGTGAATGTTACAGGGTAGCTTCAGTTTGGATTTTATCACCTATTAAAATGAGAATAGTTTTAGCTGAATCCTTTTCTCCATGGGTGATGCATCCTCTCACATTCTCCTTCCACAGCTTTGCTGTTTTGGAAAGGTAACAAGTTATCAGACCAATAGGATTTCTTTCCTTTTCCAAGAATCCCAGCTCCTTCACATCAGCACCTTCTAAGCAACCTTTTATTATATTTCTAAAAAGGGTATGTGATTCCCACCTACTCCTTCTAAGCGGGCTTTTACTGTAGGGTACGTGAGAAAAGTTCAGCATCCATTTTACAGCTGTTACATATAAAAAAAAGTCATAAAACAGGCAAATATTATAAAAAGGCAACAATTAAGAACGACGTTGTAGGGAGAGCAGCGATCTTCAGCAACAGATGATCTCTCTTCCTGGTGCTGAAAATACTTGATCTATCTTCTTTGAACAGAATGAATAGGGTGAACTAAAGTGTCTACATCTGCTCAAGACTGCGTGGCTTTAATCACCGTTGGCCTCAGTAGCCTGCATATGCTTGCAGAAATTCTTACAATGAGATGAATAAATACATGAAAGCGTTTG
Organism: Columba livia; assembly: GCF_036013475.1. Lineage (NCBI taxonomy): Eukaryota > Metazoa > Chordata > Aves > Columbiformes > Columbidae > Columba > Columba livia. The sequence goes on along the minus strand of NC_088608.1, from coordinate 3,442,337 downwards.
CCCGCATTACGGCACCGAGTAGAGATTCTGAATAATGATGGGAGAACCTCAAAAAGAGATCATGGGCTCCATTTAGCTGAGCGCTGGCAGATTAGGGTAAGAGCCCAAACTACATTTTGAACTTTGGCTATGTAGAATGGCAGATATTTCTAGTGCAGCTCATGCTGCGTGCATGAGGAAACCTTTAGGGGACACTATTTTCTACCGCTGTGTTGCCCATTATCTTCATGGTATCACTGTACACTGATTTCCTATATTCCCACAGCCACGGAGTAAGTGGAACGGGGCAAGGATCAAACTCATGGAAGCCTATCAGAACTTTTTTCCTTTTCTTCCAACTTATAAGGTTGTTTATGTGGAGCTCCCAGGTGAGCTCAAAGGCAATGATTTGTAACTCTTCCAAATGTCATTAGATATTCTGAGGTTGCAAATATCCTTTTTTCATAGGGGACACAGCCAGGAACCTGGTAACTATTACTCCCTTCCTCTGAACTAATACTCCAAGCACACAGCATCTATGCACATACCTTACTTTCTATGAAAAATATTACTTGATTTCCTCATATGAAACATATTACTACGTCTTCACTTGTAGGATTAAGTCTACAGATTGCACCCAAGAACACTGGAATATTTACAAAGCCTCCCCATGAATTCAGCAAGCTCTGGATCTGGCTTTATATAGGTTGTCTCTTTCCCACCCAAGCATCTAGAAGAGCAGGTAGACTTCAAAGACCTCATGTAGACAGCCGTAGTGACAAGAAAATGAATCATGTACACTGTCTTTTAAGTAATTATTCAGATTTTCCTTTGCTTGTTCTTAAGGAGAAAAAAAAAATAAATAATAGAAGTGTTACCACTAATTTATTTTTCTTCTACTATGGAAAAGTGAATTTTGGTTTGTGTAAGTCTCCTTTTGAAGTAACACTCTATAAACACACAAATACAAAGGGCTGGAATGCTCAGTTCAGCACAGCCCAAATCTAGAGCTAGACAAAGTAATTCTTGGTATTTAACTTTTTTAATTTTAAGTTGTTGTTTTGAAATTTCCATTCCTATGTGAAGCTTCATGACATCCCGAGTCAAAGCAATAAATGCAGCACATTTTCTGGGTCATAACACTCCCATCCCCTTCAAGAAATCATGCCAAATAGCTAAGTCTGTATTCACTCAAAATAATACTTCCTCTAAAAATGCATGACATCCCATATGATTTACATCATGTTATGTTGCGGATTAGGTTAATGACTTCTTGTGCTTCTGTGAACCATTCGAAGTACCACGGCCCAGAATATTATTTTATATAAAATATAAATAGAGTATATTGCTGCAGTGGTGAGTTATTTAACACACGTATTTCCACTAATATCCTAAGGGTCTAGAATGAGGGGTGGGGCCAACATGCAATGAGCTCCTTCTTCCTGTGTAAAAACAAATGTGTTCTACTGCTCTTCAGGGCTAACTGGTCTATTTATAGATGAGAATTCAACATTTTTCTAGCTTTGTTCTGGGGGTTTTATTTGGAACATGTGTGTGCTTTAAATACCAAAGTGCTTAGTTTCAAACACAATGGCACCTGAAAGTTAACAGAATTTTTTGGTCATCTCTTGCAGCCCTCTTTGGATGAAATCCAGGAAAGGGATAATATTTGGTAAACCAAAAGACTAGTAAACAACCAGGTAACAGTAGTGTCAAAGGCATCCTCCAGAGAACTCAATTTGAACAACAGTCATTATTTTATTTCCTGTATGAAATAACTTGAAATGTATACAAGGATATGATGCATTTAATTAATATCACAGGTTGCCACACTAGAGTTTTGGAGTCATTAAGTAACTAATGGGTAGCAAACAGGTGGCATCTCAATGGTTGCATTCTGAAGGTAAAACAAGGCTAGAAATTATTAGGAAGGGAACAGAAAGCAAGTATAAACATCATTCATGACATATTTTAAGTCTGCAGTGTGTCCATATCTTGAATACCAAAGTCCCAGTATCCTGATCATTCTCACCTTGAGAAGTATTGTATGCAACAGACACAGAAACACAAAGAAGGGCAATGAGCATAATCAGCGTTCAGACTCAGTTGTCACAAAGGAGACCAAACAAAAAGCACTGGAAAGACGTGAAAAGAGTAAGAAAAAGTTGTGCTTGTGCAATGAGATACCGAAAAAAACCCAATCCCAATACTGCCCAATAAATCAAGAAGTTGGCAATGCTCAGACAAGCGGGTACCAAGTCACAAGCCAACAAACTCAAGTAGTTTAGACACACGATGCACAACTGAGCTGCAGAACTCATCAGGAAGATGTGGAGGCCAAAGAACAAGTTTTAAAGGGGATTAGATAAATTACTAGAGTTATTTATCCATTAGAAAGTCATTCCAGTTAGGATTGCTATTATTTATCCCTTTAAAAGTAACAGTTAGTTGAACATGATGCAACAATATTGTGATATTCATGTCCTCTCCATTTCAAGAGGTCTCCACTGACTGAGGATCAGCAAGGATAAGCCAATGGGACTGTCTGACCTCCTCTTATACTTTTCCATAACAATCTACTAAGATCCAGAGTTGGAGACAGGCTATTGATCAGCTTCGAGTTTATCTTTGTAGAGTCACATCTTATAAAGTTCTTAGATAATATACTAGCTCATACACATAAGATAATTATAAAACTGACATTTTCTTGTGTTTGGTCTATTATGCCACTTGGAAAAAAAATACTGTAGGAATACTGAGGTAAAAGAAAACCTATTTCTGAGCCAAACCCACCTTTTAGCATACAATGTATTATATCATACTTCTGTGGAGATTCTGCAAAACAGAACATATGCTATAAAAGATTATTATCCAATTATTAGGTAGAGGACACTACTTAACCTTTGCAAATTAAGAAAGACCGTTTTAATACTTTTCTGAGTCCTTTTGTTACAATTGCTTGTAATTCACCACAGGAATAATCCACTAAGAAGAAAAAAAGGATGATCCAGTCCCTGGATCACTCAAGACAACTATTGGGTAATTCCTCCAAAATATTCCTCAGAAAAACAAAAAACTTACTGGGATCAATCCAGAGGTAACTCAGTGAAATTTAATGGCCTGTGATACAGGAGAGGTCAGATTAGATGATCTAATCACTCCCTTTGGCTTTCAACTTTATGAATCATGCTTGAGGTGGAACTAGTAATGGGAGCCATCTAATGGGAGTGAACATTGAAGCAACATCCCTAGTGCTTAGGGGAGCAGAGAAAGCTCGTAACATTTGGCCCGAGGAAGGAGGAACCAATTAAGTTGTCCTCTCATAAGAGGGAGAAACTGCCAAAAATAATTAAAGGGAGAGGTGTAGGCCTTGGTGATTTGGCATGAAAAAACTGAGGCTGGAGTTAGCCTAGGTGAAGAGATATGGAAACAAACGTGGCCAAAGTCACGCTTAACCTCAGCTCTTCCATACAAGACCAAATTTTTCTTGCTCTGGGCATCCTGTTACCCCTTTTCACCCCTGAGTGAACCCACTGACTCCAGCAACTGTAGTCTCTTTATTATGTGATTGAGGAATTTGTGATATGGAAGCTGCTTCTGTGGTCTCCTCCGTACCATCTTCTCATGAGAGACAGGTTCAAAGTACCATTTGGGTTTGTCACTTTCCTAGCCCAAAAGTTACAGCCTCTCAACTAATCTGGAGGTCTTCCAGCCACATGATGAATAGGAACATTCCTATTAAAAGCAAAAAATATGCATTATAGACTTGACTTCCTAACAGAACAACCAATGACACAAGGACTTGAAGGGGAAAAGAAACATGTGGCTATCAGATAGAAAAACTTGGAGCTCACGGGTAGCTTTGTGTTTGCTGGGAGTTCATGTATTAAGAATAACAGTACAACGGGCTGCTCTGAATTTAAGTTTTAGTTCTAAGAGCCGTACATTATTTATAGAAAGAGCCTGATTTACATGCAGTCCCTTTACAACTGCCGGACCGCACATCTAGCCATTTACATGGCGCTGCTACATTACAACTTATCTCCTGCAACTATCTGTTTGAATAGGAAAATGAATATCAATTCCATCAAATATACAAGTCTCTCTGCACGAAAATCAATCCTCTGCAGAAGACATATTTTGAAGATTTAAGTGGGGTCTAAGTAGTGCTTAGTCCTTGTGCATGCACAAGAGTGAATACCACCCACGGGAAAAAATATGCCATGGAAAAATTCATAAATAACTTCGAATAACAAAGACATTTGAAAATGTCATGATCTTCTTCACGTATTTCAGAAACAGAAAGTGTAGTCTAAATTCAAGGAAAACATTAATAATTACAAGTTATTTGCTCAGACCCACCGATCAGCAGCAGCCTAAAATACACTGGCAGGCGTCTCGGCAAAATAAACACAGTTGTGTTCAAGTCACTTTTTGAAATTCTAGGGTGAATTTTACAAGCTTTCTGGATCTTGTGACTTTTCACTGTTTGGTTACTAGTTTAAAAATCTAAAAAGATAAAAAAATTTCCCTGTGAACGCAAACCCTAACATCTTTCTTTCCAGTTTGCACGCTTGTTCAGATCAAAATACAATGTTTGAGACATTTTCCTTCTGCCGAACATACCACTGTCAGAATAACTTTGGACAGTTTGTTGTATGTAAAGTGTGCGTCGTACTGGAGATAAAAAGTCATACTTTTTTGATTGACTGCCTGTGAAACCATTTGCCTTTATTAAAAAAGAACCACAAAGCCTGACCTACACAACCAATTGTTGCTTGTCTATAGTTTAGGAGAGAGTTCAGCTATGAAGATACAGTTCATGAATTAGGAGGGTGTGACTAAATATAAGCATTTTCATTTAACAAATCATTATACCATTCCTTTTTTTTTTCCTGACTAGCCAGCAAAGTCCATATCCAGCTCAGTTTCTGATAATCATACATTTTTATCATTGTACAAGTGAGATATCCTATATTAAAAAAGAAAGAATTCAGGTATCACCAAAATCACCACATTTGTTAAATCCACATTTTTGTCTCCAGAGCACTAAGGAACACTGTGCCATCTTTCCATTTTGAGGGAACCTTTTTAAAGCTGTTGTTTTTAGATTGTGAAATTTCTGATTTCACACCTTTTTTTTGCCTTTGAACTTGGATTATTTTCCAGATAATACTCAAAGTCAGCATGCTCAATGCACTTCATATGTAATCTTTTATTTGGAAAGTAATCCTCCAAAAGGAAATAGGATTTTGTTAGTTTTAGATTAGGATAATTTCTTATGACTTTTTTCCTGAAAAATGCATTTTTTTTGAAGAAAAGGTTTGTCAAAATCAAATCGGAAACCCTGTCCAGAAAGTAGCAGGGTGTGACACCACATACCAATGACACATCGGGGCAATGATTAATATTATAACCTATAAAGCATCACATTATTTCTTGTTGCAAAGAGAAACTTGCCAAAGACAGAGTGTTCTCGCTAGAGCTGTGAAAGAGATAGCTAATCTTTGTTTCCAAAGATCTGCATTCAGCCACAGCAAATTTTATGACTATTTGTAAATCAAAACCAGGGTAAAATTTCAAAAACCTAATTTTTTTTTGGTTTAATGATAGATCAAGTGTTCTCCAAACAAATCAGATATTCAATGAGGCCTGAGAAATACATTTCCCCCCCCCAGCAAAAGTCATTTAGTCATTTTCAGATTTTAAATAGCTTTCTTGGATAAACTTGGCTTTTTTTTTCCCCAATCCCCTCTGAAGAAGAAATACTTCCTGTTTCCATTTAGAATAAAAATAACAGCAAGGCAAATTGTGTTCCAGACGTTTAACTTTTCATGAAACAGGTGAAAAGTTATTACACGTTGGTGAAATTTTTTAAATGGGATCTTTATTCCTAGCTTAAGGGGTGCAGGGAAATAAAGAGAGAAGAGATGAATGGCAGTGACATCTGAAAATATGCAACTCCTTTATATTAAGAGAGTTTGGTCATATAAACCTTCTGTCTTGTTGCTTTGAGGCCCTTTAATAATGTTTGATACCACTAAAGTTTATTGTTTTTATTCATGAAAGCAAAGAAAAATAAGGATTTTAAATAATAGGCCAATCATAAACCTGAGCTCAATGAGTGATGAAGGAGTATGTTCCTCTGGGGAATTACAGTAGTTGGAAGGGTTTGTTTGAATGTAACTCCAAGTTAACAAAAGCAAAAAAGGATTAATGCTTCAGCAGGTTGACGGGGAAAATTATTTTCTGCGTTAGTCTTGCTATGAGCCATCCTGAGCAATAGGTACTACTGCAATAAGTCAAAGTACTACAACTGAAATAAACGTTCTTACATATAGTTTCAGGCTATTTTATGGCAAAATATAGTGGTCTTCTTAATTAGAAGATGTATGAGAAAAAACAAAGTTCGTGATTCCGACATCAAGAACTGATTTACACTTTGCTTCCACAGAACAAATTCCATTTTTTGTGTGTTTTTTTGAACTCCAACTGAAGAAGCTATTTTTAATTCTTTTTATTAAATAGGTTATAAGGTTTGAAAGGCAAACAAATTCTATCTACAATAGAAGAATGGACTACTTCATCTAATTTTTTCATATATAACTTCCAAAAGGCCTCCAAATTAGGATACTGCATCATTAAGCTTTTGACATTTGTCCAGTTAAAACTATTGACTCATACTTTCATTTCTTCCCCCTCAAATTACTACAGTGCCACAGCTGATCTAACTATATTTTCCATTTCTTATAAATAGCCACAAGAAAAGTATTAATTATCCTTGTACGATTTAATGCACCAACTGCCTTAACCTTTCAGGTTTTCTTGAACGCCAGCATAACAAGGCATATCCATGGCAGCAAATGTGATTTATGACAGGAATCTTTAATTTCTGTTTTTAAATATGTTACCCACCGATCTGCATACATTTAAATTCGCCTGCAACACTTTTCTCTGTCTTGAGGCTGTTGTTTAATATTCAAGGATGATTTTTGTCCACATACATTTTGGTCTATGTCACCTCAGATTAAATTATTACTGTTTGCAGCCTTTTTGGAGCAGGCCTCAGGCCCTTATTTACAAGAATCAATGAAACAGTAATGAAAATCCATTTTTCATACTATCAGCTCTGGCCTGCTTTTATTTAGTTAGCTGTGTCTAAGCAAGCAATTCATTTTGTGCAAATGTCACGTTGATAAAAAAGGACGAGCCACGAAAGGGTTAATCATGAAATAAGACCTCCGTTTTGCCACCCCTCCAATAGTAAAGCACATCTGTAATGGTAAAATTAAAAAAATATTTTCTTAATGTATGCAAAGTAATGTATATTGACACATAAGCAAGCCTTTTCATGATGAATATTGAAATATATATGCAAAGCACAGGAAATGTGTAACATGTTATAGATCTTTCAGTGTACATTTAGAGGAAATGAGCCATTTATATTCCACAATTTAGTGAATACCTACTGTTTATTGGTACAGAGCACATAGGAGTATATTTGTCTTAGTAATTTATTTAGGTAAATATATTTATTCTTCTAGGGGTTCTTGTGCTTTTTCTGGTTCTATAGTACTAGACATAAATATTTAACAATGCATTGTCTCAAATGTTATTCATGTAATTTATCAGGGGAAACAGTGGAGCTGTAATAACTTTTAAGCCTGCACCTTCACTTAAACCTGAGATTGATTTAAAAGGTGGGAAAACCAGGATGTTTCTCCAGATACACCAAGAGCAGGGATTGTTTCCCTGAAGGAGCACAGAGTCACACCAGCTTGGACTCTTCTCTTCTGGGTTGTCTTCTCTAATCTCCCCATAATAAAAAACATAAGTGAATTAGAGGGTTTTTTCCAAAATAATTACTCTTGTTACACCTCACCTCACTTTATTTTCATGCCACTGAGGTACCTCACACACTCCCTGGGTTGAGAAGCCAACTTTTGACTTCTTCCCTCCATCAGCAAACCACCAACCACCATTGAAAGGTCTCCTGAGGACCTCCGCCTGCACCCGCGAGACACTGTGGGAACCTCAGGTGGGAGGGATGGCCACAGCAAAGGGTATTTTTTCCTCTGTTAACTAATTCCCAAAGGCTTTAGCCAGCCACTTTCCAGGCATTTCAGGACAAATCTTCCCTTAATCAGCAGTGCCTGCACACAGACTTTCTGAGTGGGCCTGCTAGTGTCTATTAGCATCCTCTGCCTCAGCGTGCGATCCTGAACTCCTCGGTGAACATATTCACACCACCGACACAGCATTTGCTACAGACCTGAAGGCAATAAAGATATTCACTGATTTTTCTCTTCTCCAGGCTTTGCTTTCTCCATGTCTACAGCTCCCACCCTGGCAACTTGAGGGAGTTTGGAGTAACTTCTTCACCCTCTATTCAGGCTGGCACTGCTGAAGCCTTTTTGGTCTATAAATTCAGGAATATTTCCTTTCAGGCCATGCACCAAGTACTTAAGCAATACCTCTTCTTTGCAATCCAAACAGAATTTGGTTTTATTTTTTTTCTCCCACCAGCTGCACATCCCACTCATGAGGCTTCACAACCCCACTGTGGAATCACAGAAGGTTTGGGTTGAAGGGACCTTCACAACCTCCTGTGGTACAACTTCAGGCTATTTCCTCTTGTCCTACCACTTGTTACCTGTTAGAGGAGGGCAACACCCTCCATTTCCCCAACCCTGGCGACATCCCAGGCCAGGCTGGACGGGGCTCTGAGCAAACTGAGCTGGTGAAGATGTCCCTGCTCATGGCAGGGGGGGCACTGGGGGAGCTGTGAAGGTCCCTTCAACCCTGACTATTCTGTGATTCTATGCTCCAAGCTCCTTTCAGGCAGTTCAGAGATCAGAAGGTCTCCCCTCAGCTCCTGTTCTCCAGCTGAACCCCCCAGGTCCCTCAGCCGCTCCCATCACACTTGTGCTCCAGCCCCTCACCAGCTCCGTTCCCTTCTCTCAACTCACTCCAGCACCTCAAGGGCTTTCTTGGCATGAGGGGCCCAAAACTGCCCCCAGGATTCGCAGTTTGGCCTCCCCAGTGCCCAGGGACGGTCACTGCCCCGGGCCTGCTGGCCACCCCAGTGCTGGTACCAGCCAGGATGCCGGTGGCCTCCTGGCCACACACTGGCTCTATATTCAGCCACTGTCAATCAGGACCCCCAGGTCCTTTGCCACCAGGCAGCTTTGCATAGAACAGACTATAAACTTGAATTTCATAAGATAGGAGCGCACTAATGAGATATATATATATCTATATATCTTTTTTTTTTTTTTTTTTTTTTTTAAATGTTACTAGATCATCATATTACAGAGATAATGTTGACCTGCTGAATACAAGTAACAGAATTTTTGGATACATATGTAATTCGTACATTAATCAAAATGTATATATTCACATCTTATCTCGTATCCATTTCCTGTTGCTTTCTTCCTGGTTAACTATCAATTTTATATGTTATGCAATGTACTTCAGTAATCACCGATAAATTAATTTTCTTTCATTAAATTTCAAAATTTCCAGCTGTGTAAATTTAACACCACAATCACAAAGAATGCCTGCTCTTTATATTTTCCTCTTCTGCACTATTTTAGATTACATAAAAAAAATTCGCAGCTATGATACTCAATGCTTCCAGTTAATAATAACCATCCCTCCTTCAGATTATTACAACAAATAAATGACAGCATTACGGCATATGCATTAAGCCTTATCGTGACAGAACACTACCCTCCGAGCACAAAGATGGGCGATTACGTTTCTGCTATTTTGGTTATTTCCTGAGAAAGAATCTTCTTGGCTCTACCAGAGCATCTTAAGGCACTATCTGGCCAAAATTATCAACTGCCTGATGGGCCAGACCTGGGAAGCCCTGGATGCAGTTTGCAGAGGGGTTGACCTATTTGCTCTGACTCAACTAAGTGCATTTGTAAAGGAACCCTGAGGGATTACAGTGTCAAGAGTCCCATTTTCTTTTGCTTCTCAAAACCCTTCTTATTTAACAGAAGCAAAATAAGAGATCGAAAGGGCTCTTAATTAATTCATATCAAATTTTGTCATATAGCATAAAAAAGATAAGAACATTAGCAATATTGTCAGACTTGTATATACCCACTGGAAGATGCAATTCATACACCATCAAGTGTGTGCCCACAATGTCCATTTATATTTTCTACCTTCAAACTCAAAGCAAAGAATTGTAACAAAAAAAAACCTAAACAAACACAAACAGAAAAACCTTATCTCTGGTAAACTGACATTTTTAGCATCATTGAAGAGTAGCAATCTAGCATTTAGCCAGTGACAGTTTCCTTCAGCCACGTAACACCTTTATATTTGGATATTTCTAACTACAGCATAGAAACAAAAGAAAATGGGAAGGAAAATGAGTTATCATCCCGAAATATTGATTTTTTTAAATATAAAGTCCTATCCCAAGCCAGACACAGCTTCTTGAACACGTGATATGAGAACAAATTCAGATTGTACCCATTACTCCATTATATTTATATAATTTCAGAGCAGAATATTCCACGCAACTTCAAACTTCTTAATCCTACTCATTTTAAAAAAAATACAGTTTTACAGAAAATATACACCAGCGAGTGCCTTCAAACTGAATATTTCATCATCTAACAAATATAGTGTTTTCAGTGATGGTCAGTATTTGATACCCACACTTAGTTACTGGTGACATGAAGGACATGATATTGTTTCCTTTCATGACTTAGAAGGGCTTTTTAAGAAGGAACACTGAAGAAACTTTGAACTTCTGAACAAGTTTAGAGAACAATAGCAAACCAGCAGAATTAGGGAGCAAAGAACATTCAAGTGCACATTTGCTGCGAGTTCCCACAAGTTCTTGTCAAGAAACAGCTGACACGAGGATGCCACATCTGCATCTCTGCTCTGCCAAAAGCATCAAGGGACATCCACTGGTCCACCAATCACTGAAACTGGGAGATATGAGTACACTTCATTTATTTTGCATGCTCTTATGCCCGTCAGGCTAGAAGCCATATGGATGCTATAGGTGTTAGATGCAAAGATTTATTGGTGAGGATTAAAGACTTTGGTACAAAACAATTCTTCGCAGCAACCAACCCATCAGTGACCTGCAAAACCAGCTCTTCAGGAGTGTCTTTTCATTACTTCACCATAGTTCCTTTTTAACCCTATTACCAAACACTCATTCCAATGTGAACCTTAAAAAGCGAACCAACAGGGCTGCACAAGCGCTTTTCATTACCTTCCCAGGTGCCCACTTTTAATTGTGAAGGCTCCGCAGTCTAATGAACATTAAAAATCCCAGGATTATTTCTGTATGTGAGCTTACCGAGTTAATTCCTCCTTTAATTCAGGTGCCTCAGTAGTTACTTCTGTAAAGCAGAGGCCAAAAAAATTAGTTCTACAAACAATCTCTAGCTCCAAGACTTTAGAGAACGTAGCAAAAGAGGTGAGACACCAACAGTCCTGTGCAGAGATGACTTGTTATGTACAAATTAAACCACTTGTGACCCATTTAAAGGTATATATACCTAATGAATGATACCAGAGGTGTGAGCTGGGACGGATTCTCTCAGCACCCATCAGATTTAGCGCGACTTCACACGAAGAATTGTCCTCCCACAGCAGGAGTATCCAAACACCTTTAAACTCCCATTATGCTCAGCAATCTGTTATTAACTTGTTTTGTTAATTTAAAATATCTTTAGTCGTATATTTATACTAATATGAGATCCTCGGGCAAAAGCTTGTTGCATGAAATAGCTACACATAGCTTGTGTTTAAAAAAAAAAAGTGACTTTATCCTTGCTTTTATAGACCCACTAGATTCAAAGGAATAGCCCCTGGAAATAGTAACTGCTGTGATATGCTTATGGCTCCATTTACAGACTTTCTTATAGGTTCATAAATGGAGACTCGGAGGAGGAGGGAAAGGAATAAAATTTAATAACTGAATAAAAATGTAAATAAAGATTTGCCTAAAATTACTTGTCCAAGAAATAATTCTCCCTCCCCCTTAAGCTAATACTTTGATAAGCTCTGAACAGTGATCCTGATTTGGAGCGTGACCTTTGAAAATGCTCTCCAGCTTGATTAAAGATGTATTAAATTTGTTTAAATAAACCTCGTTGTAATGGCACATCATTTGTAAGAAGCTATTAGGGGGCTGGAAACTGTGCTGCTGTATTTGCATGAAAATGTGCCCTGCTCGAATTGAGGATCTCTCCTGAATTAACCGCAAAGGAAAAGTGACACTTTCATAAATTTTTTTGACAAAAGAGAGAAAAAAACCCATACAACTTACAAAACTTTATGCTAAACTCTATGAGAAGGAAGGTAACTGCATATCAAAACAAGGCTACGTACACATACTCTTCTCCCAACCACTTTACCCTCTTCTTTTTCCCCCAAGGTTTGCTTGACTTTAATGTCTTTTTGCCTGTTTTCCCTTTTTTATCCCCTGAAAAATGTCTTTGTAAAGAAAAAAAGGGTAATAAGATGTTGTCCAGGGTGTATTTTTTTCAGCTGATTAAAAATTAATAGGAAAAAAAGTACAAAACCTTACAGAAACTAGTTGATACTTATTATATTTAAAGAAATAACATTCTCCTTTCAGTGGGGTTTCACACAGTCCAATTCTGCAGCAGTTCAGGAAAGTAAAAACCTAACTCTGGATATTATGGAGTTTATGTGATTAGGCAGAAAGGTGGATGAATAGATAGACAGATAGATCCCATTCCTGCTTGAAGCGTATAGATTGCCAAATGTACTTTAATTTCTTCCAATAGCTCCCAACTGAGTGAGTAACTGCTACGCTAATGAAAAAGTCTCCCTCCCTTAAATCAAATTTTAAATTAAAACCTTTCCCATTTCCCAACTAAAGCCAGGGCTGTAGGATAAGTATGAGTATGGGGGCACGAGATGGCTTCTGAAGTGACGCGCTACAGACTTTCATTTTCCTAGTCCTTGTTGTTGTTGGTTTTTTGATCCTATAGCTCTTATTCTCAAACTTTCCTCTGAAACCACAAGGGAAAAGAATGTGCAAAATCACGAGGCCCTCAGGAAATCACAAGAGGCGGCAGCACCGCGTGATGCAAGAGGCCACGTCTGCCCTCTGAACGGAGAACACCACCCAAAGAAAGAGACTTTGAGCAATTCTATGTTTGTTTGCAGCTATTCCTCCCTTTCCCCAGCCCCTGGTCATAAAACTCCACAAACAATGAAAACTTCAGCTTGGCAAAATCAACCAGTAGATTGTTTGTTGTTAACAAGTGCTGAGTGCACATACCCCCACGTGCCAACACCTTTGGTCCAAGCCACAACACGTGCCAGGTGAGCTGAGACACCACTAATCCAGTTCTGTTCAGTGGGAAACTGGCATAAATATCCTTAAATGTTCGAGTGAAATGTTTACCAATCAACTATGGAACCAGAGGTAATATAAAATTAACTACTAGGGAAAAAAATTACCAACCCAGATTATAGGAACCAAACCACATTATAGTCTAGTTACCCGCTAGTAAAAGACACCAAAAACCTCTAAGACAGACTTAAGAAATTCCCTTTTACTGGATGATATTAGAAGAACACACCCAGAAATCTCTCACTTAGGAGATAGTTAAGGCTCTGAAAAGATTATCTGGTAGCTGAGTATCCCAGGTTAGTCCTAGGCTATGTGATTATTTTTCCTTCTGGCTATTTTTCCTAAAACAAAGTAAGAAGAATCACCTACAATGTGTTTAAATCTACTTCTGCCATGCTCCTGTGTATATACCTTCTGCACTAAGCTGTCACATCCTTATAAATCTATCCGCATATAGGAGTTGTGCTAACAACCCATCTCCAAACTCTTTAACCCGCCGTTACACAGAACTCTGGTGCTCATGGGTGGAACCACAAACAAATGGCAGGACCCAAATGCTATTGCAAGGAGCAAAGAGAAGCTCAACTAATTTTGCACGGTAAGTGTCCAGGCAACCCTTTTTCACCTCATATAATGTATGGGCTAACAGCTCACTAAAAATTAGCAAGATAAAGTTTTCCTCCTTTTACTGAAACCATGCCACAGTACAACCAGTAATGTAACTAAGAGAAGAACCCAAGAAATCTTGCAATATAGATTATTCAAAGTCTTCTCCAACTGCCCCAGCCCAGTGCACAGAGCAGAGCCTTCAGGCATCACAGTTTTCAATGTACATCCCTGCAGAGGGTCTAAACCCTGTTTTGAATCATTTTTTATTTCAGGAACTGTCTCATCTCATGGAGACCCCTAAAAATAAAATTAAAATAGCCTACTGGCAACTGACTGCTGCCAGACAGAGGAGCCCGGCGTTCTTAAAGCCTGTGCCATCTTCCCGTGTTAGAGAACCACATTCTCTTCCTCTGACATGTTCTCTCGTCTCTTTTTGGTTTTAATTTACCATTCTAAATGGAGATACTGGAGCAGGTGGAAGCAACCCAGCTCCAGGCTAATTGGCTCATCATGCACGTTACGATAATTTTCATTCTGGATTTCGATTAGGTCAGTATGGAGACTGCCTTGGTCAGAGTCTGTAATGATCTGCTTATTAACTCTGGTGCAGGGTCCTTGACTGTACTCGTGTTATTAGAGATCGCAGCTGCCTTCAGCTCTGTGAACCATGGAGTTTTATTGGACTGTCTAATGTCCTGTGCTGGACTATCTAAGTGCTTGCTTTCTGTCCTATCTGGCGCCAGGATTTTGGTTTTGCCCTTGACATACCTCCAGCCACACGAAAATTGTGTGTATTACACTGCTGGGTTTCATTCCAGTTCCACCAATGTTCATTATACGCTGCATTTCCTACCACAGCACCATTAGGAAGAGTGTTTTCTTCACCAATGATCTAGTTATAATTTTTCTATTAAATTCTGGTATGGCAATCTTCTAGATTTCAAATGGTTTGAAATCTAGGCTCAGAATTCTTTTATTACGTCTTGACCAACCCAAACAAACAAAAACGATTGCTAGTGATCAGCTGAATGTAAAAATATGGTTGAGACAAAGGGCAATATTCCTTATTTGCGTTGCAACAACAGGTAATCTTGCTATTGGGATATTTTGGCAAATCTGGGATAATTTTTGACACTAGGCTTTCCATGCCTGAATGCACTACTAGCACTTTCAGTATTTCCTCATTTAAATAGTGTTTCCAGAAAAAGACATTTTCTTGCTTAACTGACACAGAGATTCTTGATAATGCTTTCAGTACAATCAAATTTGATTACTGCAACACAATTTTTCTGCTCATCTTCCTCTTGTTAGAGTTAGTTCCCTTCAGAGGTTCAACAAAACTTCTGCCACTGCCTAAAACTGCTGACAATGAAAATCCTGTTTTCTATTACATGCGTTATTCTTTGCACCGCTTCCCTGTTTGTTGATACGCAGCCCTTAAATGGTTTCATTTTTAAGAACGAAACTCTTTCCTGGGTACACAGGTTTTTCCCTAATCAGTGTTTTCTAAAGAAAATGGCCCTAAGGTGAGTAATTGCCCTGAGGTTTCTTTGTCAGGATTTCAATACAAGATCTTTTGGCCTTCTAACATATCCCTGATTTTTATTTTTTTTCACTATTTCTATCCCCATCAGTTCATCTCTCGCTTTCGTTCTGGGAGGTATTAATTGTCTTGATGTTTTCAATAAAGGCATCAAAGGCATTTTGATCAGACAATTGAAGTGATCAGCAACTCAACTCCAACTGATGGCTGTGGTTAAATTCCCAGCAAATTTATGTAGAATGAAATTAGATACATATGTATAAGCACATATGAAAAATACCTCCCTCTAAGTGTTCACGAAAAGCTTTCCTTTCCACAGAGAACCATGTCTTTAATTAAACATAGCCCATGCAAGCTCACTGTGTAGCATTATGGACATCAAACTGCCCAAGCCAGAGGCTCTGACCTGTTTAACTGTGACAAGTCTTTGCTCAGCTCCCAATTTAAATACAACTATTTGTTCAGTTCATTTATCCAAATTACCCCGTGAGCGTCACTACAAATTTTGGTTACCACAATTCTCAGTGACTTTTTCAGCTGAACATCCAACCACTCTGATAGCATTTTTTTAGTATATTGGACCTTCATTTTTTGTGATGGGCAGGGTTTTTTTTTTATTTTGTTTTGGGGTGTGTAGGCTGGTTTGTGGTCGGTTTTGGGTGTATTTGGGTTTTTTTAAGCAACAAGTGAGCACCTGTCTCTTAGTGAGGTTCCCACACAAGTGACAGCAGGCACCCTTCACTGAACATAAAGATTGGAGGTTAATTGTCAATATTCAAACTGATACTGCCAGTTGTTACTATAATTAATTTCAGCCTCTGCCACTGCCTTGTACCTCCCTCTCTTCCCCCAGCAATCCTGATGTCCCCAGACTCAATACTGTGTCATCTACTGTAGGTTCATTTAATTTCTCCCTAACTAAGACCTTTCTCTCAGCTTTTGTATGTATTTAAGGGAGGAGATCCCTTGCCGAAGATGTGTGTCCAGTTGCTTTGGACCTATGGCTTTCCTTAAATCCTATTTCCTCATGTATTCAGAGGTTGTGATTCTTCACCTAGGTACACTGACATAGTAGCTACACCTGCCTAACCAATAGTTGAGGAACAAATTATAAAACATCCTGAGTGCAGCTGCCCTGCTAAATGTCATATAAGCTGGACAAGGAAGAGTTTAATTAAATAACACTCCATAGCACATCATTAAAAAATTGTCAGGAAGACTTTCCTGTATTAAATATCTCCTTCTGAAACAGAGGATAAAATCTAGCCCCTGACCAACATAAACCCTTCAGTGTGTGCCTGTGGCACTGGTATTCACTGCCTGCTTTACACACATCTAATACCTCAAGGATTTGTAAAGCACCCATCACAGTGATAACACAGGATCCATAATTTGCAAAATGAACTTTGTATGCAAAATAACAAAACAAAAACTATATGAATCCTGCCCTCTGAAACAAAGTTACTGGGAATCTGGATTCCAGCGCTACTAAAAATTCACCTAATTTTTTGGTCATTTTGGTCAATTTTTTGGTCATTTATTTTTACTCACAGTTGACTGAGATTTCAGGAGTTCATTTTCTCCTTACGTTTCTGCTTCATCACATCATGGATGGAAGAGGGAAAATACCAGCTCAAAACGTTTCCCTTAAAGCATTTTTATGTAATTGGGGAGGAGTAAGAGGAGAAAATTAAGCAAAGCCATGAGAGACAGTTTACCCAGAAGCACAAGAAACTTCTTCAAACTTGAATCAAAAGTTTCAATCCCAAAACAGTGATTTCCATAAAGCTCCATGTTGAAAACAATCAAATCAAGTGTCCTAAATCTGTGTGCTTTTAAAGGAAAAAGTGCAAGGGGTAATAGCTTACTGATTACCTGTAAACTCTTATCAAAAGGTATCAAAGTGCTCATACCTGAAAAAAAAAAGGAGGTAACTACATTGATAAGTATACCAATGATAATTCCTTGACCAATTTTTCTAACACCTGTAAAATTCTCCAATAGCTTATCTTATTTCTCATGCACAGCTGTTTAGAAAAGTTTAAATATAAGCTTTACTGATTGCACTGATAGTTATCACAAATTTCTGTGGGTTAATCACAGAATAAAGCACTCTGTAAATGGACTGTAATTGTAAATTGTCAGTAATAACGTAATGCTGGCATTGGTTAATTACGGGCTATATTTGATCCATATGTAACACTCTGGTTGCTCCAATTTGAGTCAGTAATAGCCCAGACTGGTTTTATATGAGGATTAATTTCTATTCCATCAACAATAAATCATAATGCGGGACGTTGGACTTTGTCCTTTTAAAGCTTACAACAGGCCAAGTATTTCAACTGTACACAAAGTTTGAAATCCAGGGATAGGCCTTTTTTGGGGGGACATGGAAGCTGCTTTGTATATTATAGACGTGCTTCCCTTGGCTGACACAGTAATTGCTTCAGAGAGGAGTACTCTCCTAGTCTTTTGTGAGTCTGTTTTGCTTAAGGAAGGCAGCAGACAGCTCCAGCACAGCAAGGTGTGCAACAGGACTCGGGTGTAAATTAAAAACCACTTTGCGCTGCCAAGCATTCTGTAGGGTAAACTCTGTGCAACAAGTCAAACTGCATTTCCAGGCAGTAGCAGGCATTGACCTTTTAAAAAAATACATATATGTGGTACAGTCCGAGCAGTCAGCACGATCTGAATGTTCAGATAAACTCTAAAATTAAAGAAGTGAAACTGGTTCAGCTAAAGGCAATGGGAAGAAACAACTAGGAAAGTTAATCAGAACTACAACTTCCTTAGCAAAACGGTGTCTTTGAGACCTTAAAAAAGCAAACACACGCACAACCAAACAAACACCAAACACCCACACCACACAAAACCAACTTATTTCTCGTTCCTATTCACAAGTGCATGCCAAGGTGCCGTTATCCAGAGCCTCATTTTCTCAGATTCGCCATAAGAGCTCCGGCAACTTCACCAGCAGTTTCGCCGAGCAAAGGCCACGAGAAGCCCTTCAGTGCCACCCTCCAGCCTACAGAGAGGTTATTCCTCTCCCCACTGGGCACGATCGCTGCATCCATGACCTTTAAAACTCTCACATTAATTACTTTTTGTTCAATTTTCAGAATCTCTTTCCTGAAGGCAGAGTTGATGCTAGCTAAAGTTGGGATCAGTAGGGGACTTTCTAGTGCAGAGAGTGACCCTCAAGCCTTTAAATAAACCATAAAAAAAAAAAAATAATAAAAAAAAAAATCACCATAACATCAAAACCAGCCAATAAAAACACCACAAAGCAGAGCAGGAGCCTGGCTGGCACGGGACAAGGTGATGTTTGGCACGAGGACAGAAACATCATTTCATTCATCCCCTACATTTCACCAAGGTGATGGCACTGGAGGTTACCAGACAGAAATACAAGACAATTAGTGAACTGACAAAAGGTATTTTCAGCGTTTTGATGAAGAATGTTAATGACACCTGTACAATAAGGGCTGTCACATGATGTTTTACATCACGTCACGATGATGTCGCAAAGCATCCCGCAGCCTTTGGGCTGATGCGTCGCATCCTCTTACACCGCGAGGCCACGGATTATTTCAGCAAATCGCTGCTCATTTTGGATTAGCGTAACTGTTTGCAAAGACACACAGAAACAAAAACAAGGGTGTGGTAAGAATAATATCGGTCACAGCCATATTATGGCTATCAAAAGAAATTACAGGAACACCTGAGACGTGACTCCAGAAGAAGTTACAGGTTTGCACTGGAGTTGTGGCAGCCGACCAAGAAACACCTGGTAGGCACGTTAACTATTTAAAAAGCCAAAGACGCAAAGCTTGAAAGGTGTAATGCAGCAAATACAACACAGGTGCTCTACAACAAGCACTGAAAGGCAAGTGATGCTGAGCACAACCCCTGCCAGACAGCTGGAGCAATCCCAGATACATCGCTGTCACTCCCAGAAGTGCCCTCTTAGGAAAAAAACACCTCCAGGAACATATATTAAAGGACTAAAAAAAGCTAATTTGCCAGCATAATTTCCCTCAAGAAATCTCCTGCTACTGGGGAGGGAAACCACAACAAATAAACCACCAGGAAAAAAAATTAAGACCCTCAAGATCATTGAAACATGTGTGTTCTTTTTCATTTAACCCTCAAATATGGTTTATTATTCTATTTATTTCTGTGGACTAAAAGCGGCATTCCAGGTTTCTCAAAGTTATCACCCTGTGCAAATGGAAGTATTTCACGTGGTCATTATCCTCCTCGGCGTGTATTGGAGAAGTTGTTAAAACAAATCGCAACTGATCTGCACAACGTACACAGAGTATTTTTTCTCTTCCTCATGCTGAAATAGCTGAGACTAATAATAATCTGGTTTCATTTGCAAAATTTATATCCTTAGGCTGATCATATGATTCATAATGATTGCAAAATAGAGATTAGAAAAAACAAAGTATTTTAGTTGCCTGGGTTATAAAAAACAACAACAAAACACACAATACAACAAGAAGTTACTTAACATCTGCTGCCAGAATTAAACACCTTAGGTACACGATGTATTGGGGGAGAACACAACAGCTCCTTAACTTGCCTGATGGTGCCACAAGTTTGAGTTTTATCATTAAAAGATTTAGTGGCACTGAGGGGGAACTTCTCCCACCACTGGTGCAGGGAAGAGGTGGCCAGTGAAGCGCAGTCCCCCGCTTTGGGCTCATCTTCAGTCCTTGTTTCCTGACTTTGAGTCCCAAACAGATGCTCACGCTCCTTAAAACAAGGAGGTGGAAAATACTGCTTTGTTATATAAAGTCAATTACATCAGAAAAATCCCAAATTAAGTTATTCCTCCGAGTTACAGGTGTTCTCCGGGATGGAAAAGTGACTTTCTCCTCTGGCACGATGTGTTGGTTATCACTGATAAAGAGCAATGACATCCCAACAGGCTGGCAAACCAAAGGCAGCCCCTTGGTGCTCAACTCAGATAGCACCCTGGCAAAACCTCCAGAAACCAAATATAAACCCCAAAACTTTCCCAGAAAACCATACTTCTAAGTCTCCCCTTCACGTTTTTCCACCACGCTTTTCCTAGTGCTAAATAAAACCAACAACATTACCAACGCCACCATGCTCAGGCAGCGTCATTCAGCATCTTCTTGCTGCTGTGATTTAAAGATGCTAGTTTCGGATGCAGCCCTCGCTCTCTACTTTGTTATTTTCATTATTTTACTTTGATTTTTTTCCATCATCTGGTGTGCAATAATCAGTAACAAGCCCAAAAGTCCAAATCAACCAGTCTGCTTTCATTGGTAAATGAATTAGTTCTGCTGGCCTTCTAAAAACCACACAAAAGTGAACACTTTTGTTTCAGGTGCTATAGATTCTCCGCAGTCACTCCAGTTATTGCAAAGTTAAGTAATAGACGAAGCTGACAAAACTATTAAGCGTCTCTTTCGAGGTGAAAAATGGATTTCACAATTAAGAATCAATTTGATGCAATCCCACACTTCGACAAGGCAAAAATCCTTTATTTTCTAATAATTATCCATTGAGCACACCTCCTCCATTGACCACACACTTAATGCTGCCCACTCTGCTTAATCACTTACTCAACGAATATTTCTCACCAACAAGGAGCAAGTGTCAGTTTTAATGACGAGAGCCCTGTTTCTGCAGATTTTCAATTGCTGGTGATTTGGTAAAGTCCAGGTTACAGATCCCAGGATGCCCCAATTTTAACTCATTATCTGATATTAAGGTGTTAGTAAATAAGAGTCTTTTCGACTGAGGTAAACAAATCAGAAGAATGTTATTTTAGGTATTGCAGAGGGAGAAGATTAAGTGAAAGGTTTTGGTTTGTAGCAAGGGCGACAGGCGCAGTCAGTGGGGTTGTCCAGGACAGCACAGATTTCACCATCACCCTTTGCTTGTGATGCCTGTTTGTTGCTTGTGATTGTTTTTGGGGGCAGGGGGTAGGGGTGGCTTTGTGGTTTGGGTGTGTTGGTATTTTTTTATTGTGTTGTGGGTGTTTTCCTCCTTATTCTTCTTTTTGGTGTGTGC
This sequence comes from Columba livia, assembly GCF_036013475.1. Lineage (NCBI taxonomy): Eukaryota > Metazoa > Chordata > Aves > Columbiformes > Columbidae > Columba > Columba livia. Next base: position 3,420,783 of record NC_088608.1, on the reverse strand, counting down.
ACCACTGGCTGCATAAGGGCACCATAACTCCATCACCAACTAAAAGCAATTTTGGGGCAGCACCTCACATCCCACTTCTGCATCTCAAACATGCAAAATCAGCACCACCACAGACCCCGCAGCTGACACTGAGAGAAGCAAAGGTTTGTAAAACTCTTTAGAATATCTGCTAGAGTAAATAAGTAATACAATTGCACTGTAGGATCATTTTGAGGTGAGTGGGGTTACAAATATCTACAAAATCAATTTTCCCATCTTGATTTAAAAGTCTAGCCCAAAGCAATTTTTGTTACTTTGAATTCTTTTTTTTTTCCTTTATTAAGCCTCCCCAACAGTTGGAAAACCTCTTGAAATACACTTATGTAAACCTGCGTTTTGTGTTTGTGTCTGCAAAAGAAAATCTAGCACTGAATGTCGCCCTTGCCTGTGAACTGCACTTCTGGGGAGAAAATTCAGTCCCTTCCATTTGAGAAATGAAATTTGTTACGTGCCTGGGCCACAAGGCAGCAATAAGACTGTTGGCAATTCGAAAGATGAAATTAAAAACAACAAAAAAAAGCAAACAGCTGAGACACTGAGTCTAAAAATTATCTACGACACACGCGTAATAAAATGTTTCTGCAAATTCTCCAAAGGATTTTTAATTATTACAGATTGTATTAATTAGGTAATTATGCAATAGATTGTTTTGGAACCATTCCCATCTATTATGTGGGCAATATTACATATACATGTTTTTTAAAAACCTGTCCAGCTTTGTAAACCTCCATCACAGTCCAATAGTCAGAGCGGTTACAAGGGTGCAATAAAGCACATTTGTTGCCAGGCTGTCCACCTTCTTGGGACAAGTGTGCAAAAGGAACAGTAGCACTTCTTTTTTAAAGCTACAAAATATTCTCTTTATTTAAGCAATAACAAGCAATGCACAGGGCATCTCCTGAGGGTTAATGACCATCTGGGAGGAGGTGATGGCTCAAAGCTTAACTCAGGGCCATTAACTCCAACTCCTCATTAAAGCTTGCTTATAAAGGGGGGTTTATACTTTTGTAACACTACACAGATAAGAAAAGCTCCTGGGCAGTTAAACATTTATCTAGTTGATTCAAATACCAATATATACATATTACCACTTCAGACTAGACTCCTGGGCTGAGAACAGGAAAACATTGAGGGAGGGTGAAGAGAGAATTTGGCAACACTTTTTTTGTTTGGTTTCGGTTTTTCTATTCTCTCTCTTTCCCCTATCCTTCCAGTTTTGATTTGTAGCTCAGAACAACACCAAAACTTAAAATAACCTTGAGAGCAAAACCAAGTATTCATAGCTTTTTAATGGGTTTCTGCAGCTTTAAATTAGTCCAGTAATTAGTCCAGTAAGTGTGCCCAGAACAAACCTCTTTCTTGCCCTTGCAAAGACTATGGAAGTGAATATTACTACCTGTGTAAGTGAAACACAAACACAAAACCTTCCTAGGGTTAGAAAGGAACAGGATAAATGTGCACCAAAACCACTGTCTAATTTAAAGAAAGGTGTTTTACTTCCCTGCTGATAAGCAAACATCCCAAAGTTCATGTAAAAATCACAGCACGCCTCTTCAGCCTTCACTGTGGTAGCCTGAAGAAGCTAAAAACTTTGGTATCTGCTTCATTTATACCTCTACCTTAATCTAAATTAGTTTTTCTAAACCACAGAAAAGGTATGTTGGGGCAGGGAATTGTTTGCAGCATCCATGGGCCGGAGAGCAGTCACACAAGTGCACACCAAATACAAGAGCAGTTTGCAAGTGACTTTAATGAGCAGTGATTTGGGGATGAGGAGACTCTGGCCATGGCTCACAGAGACACCCGGGGACCTGATGTGCCGGGGGGCTGCAGATGGATCCCCAAACCTGATGTGAACCGAAAGCACTAACTGAGCCTGGAGAAGGGAGCTGGAGGGTTCCTTATGACATTTCAGGCGGCAATAAAAAAATTATAACAAACAGAGAAGCTAATTTCAGAACATTTTGTACTTTTTTTTATAAAAAGAAAAAGAACATGCAGCTGAAGACAGCCCACAAATTACACAACTGCTGTAAAATCTCAGTCCTCACCATAATACCCTTCTCTAACCCAGCCATGTAGTAACATAATCTCTTTACCACCCTAGCGCTTCTACCTAAGAATATTTTATGATCTCGCATTAGTTGTCTTTAATCCCATTAGCATTGTTTTAAGCTCACGTTTGTTCCCTGTACCATCCAAACTTGATATCACAAAACGTCAGGGGTTGGAAGGGACCTGGAAAGCTCATGCAGTGCAATCCCCCCATGGAGCAGGAACACCCAGATGAGGTTACACAGGAAGGTGTCCAGGCGGGTTGGAATGTCTGCACAGAAGGAGACTCCACAACCCCCTGGGCAGCCTGGGCCAGGCTCTGCCACCCTCACTGAGAATAAGTGTCTTCCTGCATTCAAGTGGAACCTTCTGTGTTCTAGTTTGTACCCATTACCCCTTGTCCTATAATTGGTTGTCACCGAAAAGAGCCTGGCTCCATCCTCCTGACACTCACCTTTAGATATTTATAAGCATTAATGAGGTCACCCCTCAGTCTCCTCTTGCCCAGCTCCAGAGCCCCAGCTCCCTCAGCCTTTCCTCACACGGGAGATGCTCCACTCCCTTCAGCATCTTGGTGGCTGCGCTGGACTCTCTCCAGCAGTTCCCTGTCCTGCTGGAACTGAGGGGCCACAACTGGACACAAGATTCCAGGTGTGGTCTCCCCAGGGCAGAGCAGAGGGGCAGGAGAACCTCTCTGACCTACTGACCACCCCCTTCTAACCCACCCCAGGTACCATTGGCCTTCCCGGCCACAAGGGCCCAGTGCTGGCTCATGGTCACCCTGCTGTCCCCAGGACCCCCAGGTCTCTTTCCCCTACACTGCTCTCTAATAGGTCATTCCCCAATTTATACTGGAACCTGGGGTTGTTCCTGCCCAGATGCAAGACTCTACACTTGCCCTTGTCATATTTCATCAAATTTCTCTCCACCCAACTCTCCAGCCTGTCCAGGTCTCTGGATGGCAGCACAGCCTCTGGCATGTCAGCCACTCCTCCCAGTTTGGTGTCATCAGCAAACTTGCTGATAGTACACTCTATTCCCTCATCCAAGTCAATGAACATATTGAATAGTACTGGTCCCAGTACTGACCTCTGAGGCACTGCACTGGATACAGGCTTCCAAGTGGACTCTGCCCCATTGACCACGACTCTCTGGCTTGCTTCCTTCAGCCAGTTCGCAGTCCACCTCACTACCCGATCGTCCAGACTGCACTTACTCAGTTTAGCAGTGAGGATGCTGTGAGAGACTGTGTCAAATGCTTTACTGAAATCAAGGTAGACCACATCCACTGCTTTGCCCCTTGAACTGCTGAATCATGTTGACCATGTGTATGATGTTGATTCATCTTTCCAACACTGGAACCCTGCTCACGAAGCTTTCAGATATGTTAAATCCTTAAATATATTTGAAACAAAACAAAACCAACACCACCACACACGCACAAACATCAAAACCACCTTCACCTTAGATTTCTAGCACTTTACAGTTCCACTTATTTTGATATATTGCTCAAAGTGGAATTCTGGCCTTCCCCACTACCCCCCCCGCCTCCTTTTGGCATGTTTTAACCTTTTAAATCGTTCCTCTAGTAGCCCACTAAATGACTTTGTTCTACTTCACCCACATTGCTTCATTTCTTGTATCACTGCTTGTCCTTTGATTACAATTGCAAATAGAAAAATGTTTGAAAGTTGCTTTTGTTCTGAGAGCAGCTAGGAGCACAGTGAATCAGTAGATTAGCCTATTTGGCAAGTGAGACCCAAGCTCAGAGGGTACTGTAATAAACTTAACGTTCAAGTAGCAAAGCTCCAAGTCCATGTTGCACAATCATCACCTATTACAGTGTCTGACTTAAAGACAGTTGGCGGCCTTTGCCCAAAATTTGCAACACCTAAATAAATGGGGCTATTCTAGTTAATCAAAACATTTTTTCAGCCCAGCTCTCATGAAATGAATTGGCTGTTACCCTGTTGCAAGAACAGGGGACACGTTTGAAATCAAAGCAGGGACAAAAGGCATGGAGGTTATTTTGTCCACATGTCATGTTTTGAAAGCACTTTTGAGCATCGGAGCTCATAGTGACATTCCCAATGCTTCCAGCACAGCTGAGCCAACACTGTGTTGGAGCTTCATTCCTTCCTCACTGCACTTTTTCTTTCAACTACATTGAAATTTCAATTGACTGTCCCAGAATAGGTTAATTTTTCAGTTATTAGTAGCACAGATTCCCTAAAAAGTTACAACATTCTGTGGCATGTACTGGTGGGGAACCCAACCTGGCACCAGCACGCTGATGTGCAGACCCATGGTCCATCTGGAGCACTGAGCAGAGGAGTCCCCAGTGGGGACACAAAGCAGTGACCTGTCCCCTCAAACAGAGGAATCCTGCACAGGGAGCCAAGAGCAGGTCTGGCGTCTACCAACAAATGCCAATGCCAAACACATATTAGAAGATAACAGTGATTTGTTAACATACCTTGTTCCTAAACAGATGGATTTGAGCTCTAGACATGACTTCTTTTAAGTTATTATTTTATTTTACTTACACTGAGAGTGGTGAGAGCCTGGCCCAGGTTGGCCAGAGAGGTGGTGGATGAACCATCCCTGGAGACATCCCAGGCCAGGCTGGACGGGGCTCTGAGCACCCTGAGCTGGTGAAGATGTCCCTGCTAATGGCAGGGGGGGCACTGGGGGAGCTGGGAAGATCCCTTCAACCCAAACCATCCTATGATTCTAAAACAAACACAAACCATACATGGTCACTTGGCAGAGCTCGTGGCATGACACCACTCTACATCTGATGTCATTATTACTATTGCAAGAGCAATAGCAGAGATGGGAGCATCATGTCCTAGATCGCAAGACACATAATTCCAGACACAAAGTATGTTCCAGACACAACTTACAGCCTTCTCTTTGCCACCCTCCAGAAACCAAGGTAAAGAAATAGAAACAACACATTTCCTCCTGTCTGTTTCGCAGACTGTGCTGCAGGAGGGGGGCTTGGTTTTCTACAGACACAGCTATTGCATCTGTAAAAATATAAACATCATAGGAGAACCACAGCACACTGTCACACCAGAATTACAGACCAGCAGAGGCATCTTCACACTGCTTCCCTTCTCTAGAACTCCTACATTAAGTTTAGATCCCACTTCTGTGTGAGCCCCACACATCTCCATCGAAACTGGGAGAAAATAAATACCAACTTCCCAGCCATTGTGCAATTTTATAGCTATAATCGACCAATATCTACGCACTGAGGAAGAAAGCCTGACTTAGTTTCACTATTACAGAACTGAAGTAAGAAAAGTTGTTGTAGAAACAACTAAAGAGTTTTTGTTCTACAACAACATATAAAAAGATATCAGTTATTTGAGGATAATCAACAGTGGAGTAGACAATTAATGACAAGGCAGCTTAACCTTAATTAAAATATGTGTGCTGCATAAACATAATACCTGGAGGTGCTCATAACCCCCCAGAACTGTTACAATCAGCCACAAATGAGAAGTGCAGATGGGCAAGACTGCACGTGCCATCAGTACATGTTTCCTAAGAGCTCCAAGAGTGATACCAGATTTAGGGGCAATTTGAGGGTGCAAACATGTAAAGTGGAGCAGCAGCAATGAAAAGTGTGGCTCTTCGTTCACCTACCAGCTGCGAAAAGGTGAATTTCAGCAGAAAATTTGCATTCAAAAAAGTCAAGAATTTCTACAGCATTCATATTTCTCTATACTTTATTTTTGGTAATTAATATTATTACTAAATATAAAGAGGTAAATAACTGGGGCTGTACATGCACCATTAACAAACCTTTGGAATCATAAGGAGGAAGAATAAAGTTATCTTGTATGGCTAATTACAATTAGTTTGTTGGGAGTTTAATCAATTAAGACAGAGTTTTCAAGGCAATATTGCTGCTATTCACGCTCAGTGGAAGCACTTTCAGGCAGCCCTTTATTGCAACATCTATGTTCAGATGACCTTTACTTCATAAAGCACTGAGCTAAACATTTTATACACAGGGCAAAATCTGTTTATTGAAGGATGCCAGGGGACTGTCTTCAGGAATGTGATTTGGCCTCACTTGGGTAATTCACCAAAGACAGAAGAAAGCTGCAAACCTATTTGTAGCCCTCATTTGAAAGACGTTGCCATTTCTTTGCAATGCTCCCTCATCTCAAGATTTGCCTCACGGTTCTGCAAATAAACCTTCTCCCAGACAGATGCTATAGTGATTGTCCTGGTAAACCAGAGCGAAAAATAATAATAGTAATAAAAAAAATTAAAAACAACCACAAAAGACAGGACAAACAAACATCCTTCCACACAGCAGATGCTTTCTCAATTACTTAATTTGACTTTTGGGTAATTCAGACATGATTTCAGGGAATAATGTTTTCCAGACAGAACTTATTTATTAAGGAGTTTGTGGTCAGGCACCAATTAACCAAAAGAGGCGGCGCATCCTGGGGTGGAATTATTTTCCCCGTTTAGAAAGCAGTAGAGAAAAGGGCATTAACACCATCACCAGGTCCCAAATTCAGAGGTCGGTCCCCTCTGTGAGGATCCACCCTGGTCCTTTTGAAAGCCCGAATGTTGAAACAGCACCTGACATTTCACCCTGAGCATTTGCTCATTCATTGCCCACATGAAAGAAAAAAAAGCTCATTTATAGCTAACAACAGTGCAGTGCCTGGGTGAGGGATGTCAAACAGATTTCTGGGCTCATTGTGGAAATCTCAGCATTTTTTTGGTTATTTGCAATCCAATTAACAACTCTGCTTTTCCGCAGTGAATGGGACAAGCAAATCCAAAGTGGTATTTAAATCAAAAAGAAAGAAATACTTAAATACACTAATAATGTGAACTCATCTTATTGTATTGCTATTTCTTTGCTCTGTTTTCTGTTAGACTTCTGAGAGCATTATGGCTCGTTGCAAAACCACCCAGACACCACTCTCCTACACAAGGTTGAGAAGCAGCTTGGGAATTAGGAACAGAGCTACTACCACACTATGGCAGAACCTTGATCTCAGGAGCTAGCTCAAGTCAGGCTGTGCTGAATAAAAGCCTTCTGGTGGGGTAGGATGCGTGCCTGATGGAGCAGATATATTGGCAGGGTGCTGGGTGTCCAGTGACATCTTTTGGCAGAGCTGTAAAATGAAGCTGCTAATGGGCAACGAGACACCTAAAAACCCCATGGTGCGTTTTCCACCATCCCACAGGGACACAGATTTTCCCCAGTGTCAGCACACAAGGTCACATTGTTTTCCTGGGAATCACTTTTTCCAAGATAAACTGATGTCGGAACCACAAGTGTATTTTAAGATTTGTTAAAAGCCACAGTTCTTGTCTCTGAGTTACACATATGTCTGAATTTCCATTCAAGAAAAGCACCATCTATTTACAACCCACTTCATAATCAACATACAGTAATACTTTAAGGTAGGAAAGGTGTGATTTTAATCTTCAAATACCAAAAGTGGAGGTATTCTGGGTAACAAATGATGCAGTTTGTAAAGCTAGAAAAAAAACAAAACTAGAAAATATAAAATGTTGTTTATTTGCCATAAAGAGTCCATCCAGGACACTCATTGCTTTTACTATCAATATGTGATACAGGATTTTTTTCCACCTTTTCTTCAATTTTACTGAAATTTCATTATTTTTTTTTCTTCATGGAACGCCTGTTACATCCAGGTGTCTCCAACAGCATCCTCACAGCTAAGTTGAGGAGGTGTGGTCTAGACAATAGAGTAGTGAGATGGGTTGCAAACTGGCTTAAGGAGAGAAGCCAGAGAGTGGTAGTCAATGGTGCAGAGTCTAGCTGGAGGCCAGTATCTAGTGGAGTGCCTCAGGGGTCAGTGCTGGGGCCAATATTATTCAATATATTCATTAACAATTTGGACGAGGGAATTGAGTGTACTATCAGCAAGTTTGCTGATGACACTAAGCTGGGAGGAGTGGCTGACATGCCAGAGGCTGTGCTGCCATCCAGAGACCTGGACAGGCTGGAGAGTTGGGCAGGGAATAACCTAATGAAATTTAACAAGGGAAAATGTAGAGTCCTGCATCTGGGCAGGAACAACCCCAGGTTCCAGTACAGGTTGGGAAATTACATATTAGAGAGCAGTGTAGGGGAAAGGGACCTGGGGGTCCTGGTGGACAACAGGATGACCATGAGCCAGCACTGTGCCCTTGTGGCCAGGAAGGCCAATGGCATCCTGAGGTGGATTACAAGGGGGGTGGCTAGTAGATCGAGGGAGGTCCTCCTTCCCCTCTATTCTGCCCTGGTAAGACCACATCTGGAATATTGTGTCCAGTTCTGGGCCTCTCAGTTCAAGAAGGACAGGGAACTGCTGGAGAGGGTTCAGCGTAGAGCAACAAAGATGATTAAGGGAGTGGAGCATCTCCCTTATGAAGAAAGGCTGAGGGAGCTGGGGCTCTTTAGTTTGGAGGAGACTGAGGGGTGAGACCTTATTAATGCTTATAAATATTTAAAGGGTGAGTGCCATGAGAACGGAGCCAGGCTCTTCTCAGTGGCAAACTGAGAAGACAAGGGGTAATGGGATCAAGCTGGAACACAAGAGGTTCCACTTAAATTTGAGAAAAAAAACTTCTCCATGGTGAGGGTGGCAGAGCCTGGCCCAGGCTGCCCAGGGAGGTTGTGGAGTCTCCTTCTCTGGAGACATTCAAAACCCACCTGGACATGTTCCTGTGTGACCTCACCCAGGCATTCCTGCTTCAACAGGGGGATTGGACTAGATGATCTTTTGAGGTCCCTTCCAATCCCAAACATACTGTGATACATATTCAACCATAACAGAGAAGTACCAAGCTCAATTTTCCTAGTTAGTTATGACTACCTTGTTTAATTCTTGAAAAAAGAAGATAACTTCTACAGGTAAGACGACTTTCTGCTGAAATACAAAATAAATTCAATATTGAACAACAATTGTAAAGAGATGTTCAAGCCAGCTGTGCTCAATCTGAGCCACTTAGATTACTTGCAACACACACTTTCCGCAAATACTGCATCTTAAAAAATCTCTTGCTTAGCAATCATTCAGAAATTCAGATCTAACTACAGTCTTCTGATGACCGAGAACAGTATAGTCATATTTGCCAAATCCCATAAAAGATACATTCCCATAATCTATCAACTAATACATACACTTTCAGGAATGGAAAGCTGTATGAAATGCTGTTAAAAGGCTACATGAATTAAATATAGAGATATATCTCTATCTCAGAATAGAGTTGAACTCTTCATATACACAAAAATCCCAGCAAAAAGTGGAACCTTTTCTTAAGGCAATTAATAATTTCTTGATAGTTCCTTTAAGTTTAAAGGCTTGAATGTAACCAAACTTGTATTAATATTTGCCTATAATGACAAATATATCTATCCTTCAAGTCAAAAAACAGAAAGCACAAGCAATATCCTGGAAAATGGTCATTAAACAAAATGCAGTTGTGATTATTACTAGAAAGTAAACCAGACTTCCATAAATCCTCAGCTAAATGTTGCCAAACTGAATTGTATCAGTTTCTTTCATCCAAAAGTGTAATTTTCCTTCCCTTCCTCTGTTTTTCACAAAGACCATGAAATTTGGAGCGCTTATTCACAATCACAATCAAAAAGGCAAGGGCTGGGAAGAGAAAAGCTTCTTTTATTTCTCCAATTCAGTAGGATCAGATAGGAGACATTCCCAGAATCCACTGGGTGATAAAAATCATCAAGTTATGTTTCATGTGAATTCTTATCCGGCCCTTGAAGTTTTAGATCGGTGGGAAAGGACAAATGTATTTCTGCAACTTTTCCATAAGCTGTGAGACAGCTCATTTTTGGGAGACCAAGAAACCTACATATTTTATAAATGACCCAAGTTATACAGGCACACATACATACACGCACATGTATATATAAAGTATCACAAGTTATTTTGGTGATTTTGGACCAGCATCACACAAAATTTAAAACGCACAAAAGTCAATATTTTCCTTTTTAACTTCTCAGCCTTTCCCGGCAGTTACACTATAATAACGAGGAATTTGGGGGTTTGTTATTACAACTCTGCAACTTCAATTACCTTAATTTCAAAGACATTTCCAAGCCAAAAAGAATTAAGTAAGAAGCAGCAATTTCTTACAAGGTGCTGAAATTGGTCCCTGTCTTGGAGCAGGTCCTGGCCCCATGGAAGTTAATTCTCTCTGTTGCCAAGGGCCCAGTTTCTTTAATCCAGAGAGAACCAAAAATGCTCCGAATTGAGACACGCAAGCAGAAATTCAGCTCCACATGAAAGGGCTGATATTTTGATGTCTGTCTGTCCATAACACATGTCCATCACAGTCAAAAGATGAGTGAGCCCATAGAATTCATGCAGTGTATACAGCAATTCAGAGGCCAGGTGCAAGTATCTGGCTTAGGTTGGTCTGAAATGTTTTCTCAGTTCTATTTATTTAATTGACTAGATCTCAGTGCCATAGGAAGATCTTACACACCAAAATCATGAGGTATCCTGGTCTGGAGCAGAATCCACCTACTCGTTTGCTAGAAAATCTCAACTACAGCACTTAAAAGGGGAAAAAAAGTAGCTTATAAACTTAGAGGACACAGGCTTTCAGTTGGAAAAAACACAAGAAATACTGTATTTAAATTGTTTCACTTACTTAAATCAAGACTCCTAACTACGTAAGGCTTATTGAGCTCCTTCCCACAGCTTGTTGTTGACTGACAGTTGCTTGTATGAGTTTCCATAACTCAAGACCCTAAGACCAGCATTTTCTAAACAGATAACATGGACTCAGACTCTGTCAAAGTAAAGACAGTTTTAAGATGTACTGGGCACCACACAGAGCTCTGAAATGTGTGTGTATTTCCACAGGCAGGTCCTGTCTGGTCTTCCAGGTTTCTCCTGACTAATCCCACTATCTCTCTTCAGAGGTAAAGGTTCTCAGGTCCATGAGCAGAAGGCAGGTCCCATCATCTCTATTTCATAGAAGATCTAGAGAAAAAGAGGCTGAGGGGAGACTTTCTCACTCTCTACAACTACCTGAAAAGAGGTTGTAGTATGGACAGTGTTGGTTTCTTCTCTCAAGTGACAAGCAATAGGACAAGAGGAAACAGCCTCAAGTTGCCCAGGGGAGGTTGAGGTTGGATCTGAGGAACAATTTCTTCCCCAAAGGGCTGTGGGGCATTGGAACAGGCTGCCCAGGGCAGTGCTGGAGTCACCATCCCTGGAGCGGTTTAAAAGATGTGGAGATGAGGTTTTCAGGGACATGGTTTACTGCCAGGTTTAAATTATGGTTGGACTCTGATCTTAAGAGTCTCTTCCAACCAAAATGATTCTATGATTCTGTCTTCATCCACAAGTTTAATAGCTTTTTATCAACAGCTTATTTGATGTCTTGCCTATGTTCCTGCTCTTCACTGTTCGAAGACGCTCACAGCCTGTCCCCTGCTCCTAAGCTTTTCTTTTAAGATGTTGTGTTTTCGCTTAACTTCCTATGTTCCACCTCTTCATGTTTTCAGACCTGTTCTCTGTCTCAAGGTGTTTGAGACATCTGAACCCCTTGGGAAAAACATCTTTCATATCTGAAGCTCTCCAGGTGTTAATTTTGTCTGACACAATTAAAACTGGCTCTCAGCTGAGAAAACTTAGAAGCAGATCTAGATTTTTAGGTCTTTTTCTAATATACCTGGCCATATTCAGCCAGGATTTACTTTTACCCAGAGAATTCAGAGTTAAGCTCAGGTAACTGAAAGCTGCAAATCAAGTTCTTCCACCTCTTCTCTCCATCATCAGCATCAATTTCAGCATGCAGAGTCTAAGGCATAATTTTGAAGAGTGTTAAACAGAAACTGCATTGACATTTAAGAATATTTCAGTTACCACTTTGACATCTAAATAAGTAGAGAGATTTGCAGACTTGCTTAGAGCAATAGGAGCAGCAGAAGGCTGAGAACATTTGGAAAACTATGCCCAAAATTCATAAAAATTAGCAAGACTAATTATAAGCAACTTCTCTAAGCCTGACGTTTAAACACTTCAGTTGACATCAGGGTGAGCGAGGATTTGGAATTTCTTAAGAACACCCAAAAATTAACTCCTTATCTAAAACACATCCACTTAGTTTATGAGACTTCGATGCTGTGGATATTTGCACAAATTTGGGAACTGTGAATATTATTCTAGAGAATCTGCATGATCTTAAACTTGCCACAATTATACTGGCATCTTACCATCTTTATATATATGTATTTTCATAGATTACAGTTTACCTTTCATCAAATATATGCTGAAAAGCTGATTCCTTGCAATTTTCCCTCCTTATTCTATTCCTTCTTTATTTTTATGTTTAAGAGCTTGCCACTTTAGTCCAATTTATGAAGAAATCTGCCTGAAAGTGCTCAAATTTACTGCTGAGTTTTCTTGAATGTGTACCTGAAAACATACAGCCTTCAGTAACTGGAAAGTACATGAATGAACCAACTCAAAAAAATTGAAAACACAGAATTACAGAATCGACTGGGTTGGAAAAGACCTCAGAGATCATCAAGTCCAACCCTTGGTCCAACTCCAGTCCATTGACTAGATCATGGCACTAAGTGCCATGTCCAATCTCAGTTTAAAAACCTCCAGGGACGGCGAGTCCAGCACCTCCTTGGGCAACCATTCCAATGCCTGACCACTCTCTCTGCAAACAATTGCTTTCTAATCTCCGGCCTAAATTTCCCCTGACAGAGTTGAAGCCCATGCCCCCTTGTCCTATTGCTAATACAAGGATGAATAAATGGTAACACACTCACAATTCACTGCATCAGTCTGACCTGGACATCCCGAGGGAAAATAATTTTTTTAAGAATGAATATGGCATATTTGGGAATCTGTGCACTGTCAATATGATCTTGATAATTACAGCCCCGTGATCAGTGCATCTGGAAAATAACAGTCAAGTGATCAGTCTGAACTTTGCCTGGATCAGGCAGTTTTTACACAGCTCTGTCAAATGTCAGACCTTCTCCCTCACCCATTTCAAAAACGTTGCGCCATGGTTTCAAGCAGTGAATCATCCTTCCCTGTGCCAACCATCTGTTCTGTCTGCCCCCTCAGTGTCTGGAATTAGATGACGGAGGGCAGGGACGGCTTTGAGAGTGGCCATCAATGTTAGGCGAGGAAGGGCTCCCGCAACACATTTTTCCATTTGAAATCGCAGACTTAAAACTGGCAAGGACTAGAAAAGTAATGTGAGGAAGAACAAATAAAAGAACAGGGAGAAAATAAATAGAACAGAGCAAAGGATTGGAAAAAGAGGGCAGGACCGATGGATTTCAGAAAAAGTAGGAAAAACCCCCACAAATTCCCCTGCATGTTTTCTGTTGGGTTGGTTGTTTCTGCAGCACCCACTACAAGTTTCAGCAGACCCAGTAAGAGGCAACAGGAGGACCAGAAAACCAAAAAAGCATCATGAGTAACACAAAGAGTCAGAAGACTCACAAGAGCGATACTTGAGCTCTAGGACTGGCTGCTCCCAGAAGGGATTCTGCAGAGTTAAGCAGGGATTAAGAATAATAATACTGGACCCTGGGAAGGTCACACACTTGCAAACAGAGAAGTGGTGGAGAAAGGTGCATTATCTTCCACCTAATGTAGACCTGAAGGACTCTTGCAGATGCTTCATTTCACTGCCCATGGCCTACTAATTTGATTTTTTTACTCTGACACGTTTCTGAGAATCCAGATGGCAACCGGTATAGACTTGCTTTTGATACTCCTTTCCCCATACCCAAGAATTTGGTAGAGAAAGCCAAAGATGACATTACTGTTGTCTCCACATATATTTTTTACAATAATTAAATCTCAACTTTAGGAAAAAAAAATAAAATCAATATTTAGGGGAATAATTATTAAAAAAAAGAGGCACAAATCAAACTCCGTCTCTATTCTGCTTTTTAACTCAGGTCAAATCTTGTCCTACATCATCCCGTGTGTTCTAACAGTTGTCACAATATTTAGGCATTAACTACACCAACCATCTCTGGTCTATCTTTGACCAGCACAAGCACACAATGTCCCACCACATAAGGAAGGGGTTATGAATCGCATACAGACAAAAAAGATCAACAAGTGGTTCTTCTGCATTAGTAATGGAAGAGAAATATTCCTGGAGAAGCGTATCGGGATTTTTTTATAGTTATCAAATACAATATGAATCTTAGTTTATTGAAGGTAAAAGCCTTTCACTGAGTACTAGTTTGGAAATACTACTTACCACTACCCAGAAATAACTAATCAGTTGCTGTAAACTTAAATTATACCGACTGCCTGATCAGTGGTTACACAGATTATTTGACGTTCATCTAATATGTGAGTGAAATGCTTATTATTATTGTTTTAAGAAAGCGGTTAAGGAATTGTATTGCTTGGCCAGCACAGAAATCCAGGTTTGGTGAATTTGGCCCAATACAAATAAGTCACTGACTTTGTCAGAAGTCAACAAGTTTAATACTGCACACGGGTCAGTGACCTTGCTCTAATATTGCTGCTACTGACTCACGTATAGGTTTATATGCTGTGCCTAATAATATCACCAAAACATCTGTTAATATATGTATTTTGTCAGGTTAAAAACTACATCCAACTTGCATTATGTTCATAGCTTACCAGAAGGGCTATTATGAAAACAACACAAAACAAAAAACACACAAGAAACACACAGAAAAACATCCCCCCCCACACACACAAAAAACCCCTCCACACCAAAACAGCTTCATTCATTCCTATGATATGATTTTTTTAATAGTATTTGTATACCATATTTTTTAAAAAAAAGCTTTAAAAGAAAAGGAAAAAACACAACACAACACACCAGCTTATCTAGTCTAAGTGAAAGAATTCATTGGATACTTTTGGGGGAGGTTAGATAGCTGTTAAAAGCTATAACAATAGTATATTTGTAAATAAAAATATATATTACTGTATTCAGTCTGATAACATCTGTTTGCAGGTGGATTATTTATTCCCAAGAGTAGATTTTGGTGAAGAGCTCCAATTCTCAAGAAGATCCAAAATATTGTCTTTTACATGACAGAAGTTAAAGGCTTCCAAATGGTAATGGACCAAATTTTTAAGCAATTATCAAGTTGCATTCTGATTTTTGCATCCGTGATTTTGCACCTGCAGTCAAGCACAAAATTGTGGGCACAGTCAATTGTAAGAGCATCTCTCTGTTTGATTGTACCAGCAAATTAAATACTAAACTGTTGATGCCTGGCTGCTATCTGCTGCACCCATCGAGGAATTCAAAGACAATTAGACTGCTTATAAAATTAACTTTGTTCAGATATGAACAGCATTTTCCCGTATAACTCCCGCGTTACATTGGCTGCAAGTGGGAAACGTCCTTTGTGAACTGAACCTGCACCAAGATCATTTTGAAGAAAGAACAGAACAAAAAACACCTTACTTTTGATTGATTTGCAGTTACAATGTTTTCTTTTGCATTAGTTAGGACACACAGATGATTTTCAGCACTTTTCCGTCGTGATCACACTGTCCTTTCCGCCCTCAGCATTCACAGCAAAGGTAAATACAAACACCTCTTTGGTGAGTTACATACCCTCCTGCTGGGATACAGAACGCAGCAAACCTGTTTAAGTTGAAATTCTTTAAAGCTGATGGACATCTGACCATTTCTACAGTACATCTATATCTAATGCTAGATGCTATCTTATCATCCCACAATGATGTACCATTCAAACAGAATAAGTTCACCCGTTAGTTCAGCCTGACGTTCGCTGCACAGCCGTCCCTCCGGCACCATTCTCACTTGGTGACAGCTTTCAGGAGAAGCCATTACTACTCACAGCGGTAGGTTTGACAGAGAAAAATATTACTTTCGTAATTAATGTATGGTGACTTTCTTGCTCTTACATCAGAGCAGAAGCCTCTCTTATTTTTATCCCATCGCTGTTATCCCCTAACAGATATTATTAGCAGCCAGAAGCAGCAGCAAGCTTCTGCTATTAGGAAAGGGGACCCGTTTGAGGCCTCTCTGCCATCTCCATCTGTTTGTCTGCCTGCAGTTTTAGGGACACGTAAATTCTTCGTGCTTCTGTTTGGAGTATGAGCATCCTTGGTGCTCTGCTGCCAGGACAACTCCACCTCTTCCCTGGAGCTTCTGCACCATTTCAGTTCAGCAGCCCCTACCATGTTGCTCTTCAACTCTTCCTCTCCCTTTTATCCCCACCTAAAATGAAGCAGTGTTTGCAATCCTCACAGCCTGTCATTGACACCTGTCCTCTGCCTATGTTCATAATGTTTCCTCTAATTGTGCTGGTCATTACCAGTAGCTCATAAATCTTCACAAATGAGGCAATGGTTTTGACCACGTGCTCATCACCTCTTCCACTGATGCTCCTGCAAGTCATTAAGGTCAGTCCATAACCCTCAGCTGGGATATATGTAAAAAAAACACAGCAACTTTACTTCTGTGGAGCAAGGGAAAGAAAAAAAATGGCAAAGGGAAAGGTGAAAGATTATTTGAATGAGTAAGACCATCAGGAGACTACAGTGCTATGGGAAGACACCCCATCTTAGGGGAGAGTAATCAATGATACCAAAACTTGGTGGCCTCTAGACTTCAATGGACAAGCAGAGTTCATCCAGCTCTTACCTGGTTTTAACTAAATAGTTTGTATCATTGATTAATAAGAAAATAAATTTCCTTTTCCACTCCAAGATCAAATAGCACCTAAGAGTTATTGCAGGTTCTTTTCACTATTATTTTGTGAGTAAGCCTGATGAGTTTCTTCTATTTCTAATATTAGCCAGCCATCTCAGCAAGATGAGAAAGATGCAAACGCTTCCCAGAGAATTAAAGTAAGTCCAACAAAACAGCACATAACCTTAAAACATCGTTCTGTTCTTCTATAGGTTGACAAGTAGAAAATTATTTCCTTCCTTGTCCCCCTTTCCACCTCTGGTGGGTGAGACTACCCATGTTTGTCGTTAGGCAGCTGGCTGAAAATCACCGATAAAAGCAAATGCTGTAAGTACAAAGCACAGAAAAGCTTAAGTCTTCCTTTAATGCTTTACTAGCACTTCACTAATAGGCCCATGGGGTGCAGTCAGTCAATAATAACCCAATAAAATCAATAATGATAAACAAGAGTCAGTGTTCTAATAAAAACAGAATTTTTAAAATCCAAACCAGCTGTTCCAGCGTTATGTACAAACACAGGCCTGGTGCGAGGGTTCAATCTGGTTCCAAATATCCGCGTTCAGCTGCCAGTCCCACATGCGGCTTCTTGGAGGAGGGTGAAGTGATAGACAATAAATACACAATCACAGTTTACAGTCAAGGTGAACACACACTTTTTATTGCTGACTTTCTTCTGTGATTTTATTGACACACTTGAAGTCTGCATTGTTTTCTTTTTACGTATTTACTTCATATGTTTTATTTGACACAAAAACTGGGATGATTTTTCATCTAAGTCTTTTATCTTGCTTGGAAAGTACATTTAAAGACTTCAGTCACCTATGAAACACCTTCCTTGGGTTAGATTGATCCTTTCCTATATAACTACTCAGGGAACAAATAAAATAAATGCTGTTTGTCCCCAAAGGACTGGCTACATACTATGGAAAGTTATTTAGAGAACACTTGTAAGTTCTGAAGAGACAGGGATGAGCAGGACTGAAGAATCATAGAATCATTTTGGTTGGAAGAGACCCCAAAGATCATCAAGTCCAGCCAAAACCTAACACTGGCACTAACCCATGTCCCAAAGAACCTTGTCAGATGTAACATCTTCACTTTCATACAGTTAGGAAAGATCTGCTTTTACGGGATGACTTTGGTCCGATAATGTCACTCTTGTTATTCAAATCTACAAACATCTAAAAAATTGAAGCATTTGGAACTGAAAAAAACCCCGAGCAACACGTATGTCATAAATAGGCCTTAAGCTACTCTGTATTCCCCAGAACAACAGAACTAATTCCTTCCAGTCTTGCCCGTGAACTATGGTGATACTGCATGAAGGTCTGAGACCAAAGGGTCAATTCATCTTTTAGGAAAAACAAACAAAACACACCACTTCATACAGTTTCTAAGACTATCCATATATGTTAGAAAGATTTATTAAAACTCACTGAATTTAGAACTAAGTTTAACTTTATTAACAATGCCTTTGACATGTAGAGTTTTGTTCCATTTTAAAAGTGACAGAAATGAAGCACAGATTTATGGGAAGTCTCATCCCTATCCCAAACATGACATGAGTCTTTTCAGTACCTTGATCTTCCCTCTAAAGGGACCTCAGTTTCCAAAAAGATATAAGGTATTTGAGACCAGAATTCATTCAACCCAGTACAGATAACACAGATTAGAAACTACGGCTAGACAACTGTAACCTGAAGATGGACACCGGGGGGAAAAAACAAAACAAAAATGAACTTCAAATGCCAGTTGCCCTCATGAACACAAAGCAACGGTCAAATATTTTAGCCACACAAAGAGGAGAAAAATTGAGTGAAAGATGGGGGAGGGATATTATCAAAGGTATAGCTTGGTATGGGGGTTAAATACATCCACCTTTTCCTCTAAATAGCTGTAAGACAATTTCTTCATCTGAGTTTTTTGGCCAAGCATTCTAGTCAGCACACAGTTAAAGTTTGCCAAGGTTCTGTGACATTTCGGTCCTACTGAGATGTCACACACAGACCTGGGCATGAGATTGTCACCCACCTTCTTATCAAAACTGAGGCTAAATGAAAATAAGGATGTTTTTAGCTCAGGAGTGCAGGTGAAAAAGTCACACAGGCTACAGCTCCTGAGAAAAATCTCTAGTCCAATATAATCTTCAGCAATTATACCACAGTTGGATATCCAGATACAAACAGAGAAAAATCCTCTGTAAGACAGATTTGGCTCCCATTTACACTCAAAAATCCACCCCTCTAACAGCACAAAGGAGGCTTCCTATCTTTTGCTACCCTTAAACATATTTTCTTTACTGTGTGATGAAATTTTATATACAGCTTCTTCTGAACGCTCTCTGACAAACCCCATCAAAAAGTGCTATGTTATGCTCCAATCATATGTAGAGTAATGGTTTACTCATTTTCTGCATGAAAAGATGGGCACAGTACTTTGCAGAAACCATCAAACCTCTCATTTTTTGTGCTCTTTCTACAGTGCTCCTTTTGCCAACATCATTAACTGCACATGCCTCTGTCGCATATACTAAGAAACACAGGCCTGGCCAAAAGTAGTTCCTGGCACCATTGCCATTCTGATATATGCATTTCAGCTTAACAATATTATCAACACATGGTTTCAAATCTTCCTCAAAAGTTTTACCATCTCCATTGTTAGTGAAGAAGGGAAAAGTTCTCCAATTTGAGGTATTATTTAAGAGAGAGAAGAACATCTTATTGGTGACAACTGAGAGCCCACAGCTTCTCCTTTTGGCTAGGGCAGAGTGGTACAAGGTTTCTAATATCCTTCAAGATAACCATTATTTTACCACAGAGACAAAAAACCATGCTTTGCTTACATTTTTATGAGAGAGAGAGGTGTGGACGCCCGATCAGACCAAAAGGCACAGTTACGTGCCCGTGAAATGAATTACACCGACGTCTGTTATAAATCTTTAACATAGCTCAGGAGATCAATTAAGATGTTCAAGCAGCTACAAAAAGGATGATTGAGGCAAATGCTAACATCAGGATGACCATATGGTGAGGGAACGCTAGAACTGCGTGGACATAAAACGCGAGCCATCGGAGCTCCACCACGAAGCAGCGAGCGGGTAGGCGGCAAGATATTGAGCAAAACTACCAGAAGGAGGAAAAAAAACAGCATTGTGACCAATGCACACGTAGAATACAATAATATGAGCCTCATAAAGAAAGGCAAAGTGCTTTATTTCTATGAGTCGCAGGTGGGAAGTTTCGGGGTGCCGCAGAGTTGACATTCCCAACCCCAACGAGCGCGCGGCCTGGACAATATTACCGAATGTTTAAAATAATTATATAGAATATGAGACAAATAGCTGTAAACAGCAGCGGTTTTATCTTACTTTCAATATGCAGGGATGGAACAAATTAACTGACTGGCCCTTTTCAAGGTCTCAAGCGGTTTCTCTCAAGATCATCCATAGGGCTGCGTTACCACGAGCCATCATCTCCACAGAGAACAGCAGCCTATGGACAACTTGCTTCACATTCAGTTGCGTTATTATAAGGTGATAACAGCACCATTAAGCCATACGGATGCTGTACCAAGGTTAAAAGAGACTCATTTCCTAAGGTTGTTCAATAGGCCGTTTAGCCTAACCTCTCACAGCAGCCTGAAATCCATAATTGCTAACGCAGGCACGAGAACATGGAAGAAACCACATCCTCAACACCTGATTATGAGCGGGGAAGCTCTGTGCATAACCCACCTTTTCAGAGCCCTATTCCTTCTTCAAGTAAGAGACAATTTAAATAGACTATTAGAGAGCTAAATTAAGAATACAGGAATATTTGAGAGCTAGCTTAAGAATATATAAAATAATGGAATTAAAGATGAAATTAAATTCTGATCATTCATTTCCCTCCAATACTTACTCTAAAAAAACTTGCCTTGAATAATAATAAAATACTGCAGCATTTTGTAAGGGTGGGATGGTTTCACCCCCTTTGTCCAAAAAAAAAAAAACCTGGGAAATTACTTGTTTCCAATCAGACTTAATTCCACCCTTGACAATAATTGTCCTCTGCTGCCTAAAATTCAGGAGTATTCACTACATTATTGTATTTGTTTTGCAGATATCCATTTCATAGAATCATTTCAGTTGGAAAGAACCCTCAGGATCATTGAGTCCATTTGATTCTTTCCTCATACTCAGCCAAGACTGTGGGGCAAAGACTAGAAATAAACAGTTATTTTCCATGTTAAAAAAAAACATAAGCAGAATTTGGATAGAAAAGCTATTAATAACAAATTCACAAGATAATGTTATTGTCCACCCAACACATTGTACTCTTTTTAAAAGGTGGGAAAAAAAATAGTTTTGCTTCCAATTCTGGTTTGCATAGAGTCAAAACTGGTGAAAGATAAGGCTGCCAAGGTGGAGAATAATTTGAAAATCAGCTTCTATATACAAATAGAAAGGTTTTTAATTTATTAGAAGTTATGCTTTTTTACCTTTTGTGCATGTACTGTTCTACCAAAAGAGACAGATCCAAGGGTTTGGTTGGTGGGTTTTTTTATGTGGTTTTGAGTCAGCTGAGATTTATGTGAGGACCTGCAAGAAGTTCAGCAGAAGACCCAACTACTTCTCTTTCTATATGCCAGGAAATTGGGGGGGAATGGTTGTCACATTGTTGGCACAAATATTTTGTGTCACAATTTGAGATGTAGACACATACAGTAACTTCATTTGCTGCAACCATAGGCCACATACATCTCAGTGCTCACAGCCCAAAACCCAAATCTGCCCATTATCTCATGAAGAGAAATCCTATTAAAGGATCAAAACAGTGAATTTGGACCTTTTATCACATATCAAGCAGTTAGCTTTTGTTACCCCTATGACTTGAGCAGAGCATCCTGATGGCCGCTTTCCTACTCTCTTTGATAGAAAAAAAGCTGAATTTCTGCCTCTAGTGGAGGGAGAAGCAAGTAAGTGGGGGAAATTGCATCCCTTGAGTGATTGCCAAGAATTCCCACAAAAAATAAACACAGTCTGGTGGTTATGTTCTTAACAGCTGTGTTAATGGGGTTAAAGAAACCTTAAAGAAACTCTTGTCTTTTTTTAAATGAGCTCTGTTCTTAAAAACCTGATACAGTATGAGTTTTGCTTTTAAACCCAGCATGGTTTTCAACTGAGGAAAGTGCCACTCCAGCAGCGACGGCAATTCCTGAGGGGACAATGTCCTGGGAGAGGATGGTGCCTGCCAGCACTGTGGAAAGCTGTACTATCTTCTCACAGGAAGCATGGGGCAAGCAAAGAGTTGGGTCTGGGCATAACAACTACATGTTGCACCTCATCATATTGTTTCCTTGCACACCTTAACTTCAGTGACAGAGACACTGAAGTCAAAGATTTCTCTTAAGCATAACTAAGGTTCCTTCTGTTAAAATTCTAAGCAAAAATCCCACACAACACAGAAACAAAACAATGAAGAAGAAAGTAAGACTTCTGCACTTAGGTTTAGTTTCTCTTGTGCAAATTGCACATCAGATGAAGCTTAGGATAAAGAACTACCATGTCTGATCCTGTCCTCAGTCCTCTCTTGATAGAGGCAATGGTACCAGTCCAACGACAAAAACTACTGTTCTTGAAAGAAAGGCAGGGAAATACTATGGAAGGCACCAAAGTAAATGAAAAACAACATCATGGATTGCAATCTGTACCCACTTCCCCATGATTGCAACATCAGCTTTTGCTGTCTCAACTTATTTATTGGTATTTCAGTAGCACTGAGGTTCCTGTGGCACAAGCTCTGTATCCACTGTGATAACATGCTATTATTGTGTAGATGGGACTTGTGAAGAGGAGAAAAAGCAGCATTTACTGAGCAAAATTGTCTCCATGACTGTAATGAGAACGCAAAACCTGACAGTAACTTCGTGTTCACCACATGGCTTTGGGCCTTGTGAGATCCATAAGCACACAAAGTGGGGGGACACAGCACCCAACAAGAAAGTTAATTCCTCATTAGCTTAATCTTATTTAATGTAACTCAAAGGGGAGAGAGCAGCTACTTGTATTTCCCAAAAACAGCAAGGTCATAGGTTTTGCTGGCACACTGCAAACCTTTTCACCCAGTTCCCCCACCCTTTACTAGAGTCCAACCACCTCTCCATCATCTTATCCTCTAATACTACCTCAACCTCACATTTATAAAATAAAATAGAAGTCTGAAAACCCACAATTAACACAATTCCTGTGTCTTTTTCAGCTGCTAAGTCTCTTTGGTTGATATCTCATCCCCAAGACCTCTTGCCCAGGCACAAAGGAGCAGTGGTGCCACCTCTAGCACCAGACCAGGGAGGATGGGGTGAGGGAGGTGTCACACCAGCCCTGGGGACAAGGACATGCCACAGGACAGGGATGTAGAGACCCAAACACAGGCTTATTTTATCCATGCCCCTCTCTGGCTCACACAAGCTTGGCTGCTAAATCTGTCGTCTCCTTTGGAAAGAGCCTTTGAATGGCTTTTGTCAGCACAGGGCTGGTAAAATAACCATTACCCAATTCACAGACATCTTAAGGGCATCACCACAGCCTCACCAAAAAGGCCAAGGTCATGTTTTTCCAAGCTATAATCAGTCTTCCAAAATAATACAATATTCCACAGTATTTAGCACAAAACTAATTTAAAAAATTAGCAGGAAGAGCAACAGCAGCAGGGGGCTCCCCACATACTGTATCTTCAAGAGCAGTGAATCATTTCCATCTCCTTGCAAATGTCAGACACCCAATTCTCTGTGTCATCTGTGGTTCTGAAACAGTTTCAACAAGACCTGTTGTCACTGCAGGGGGTTCGAGCCTCCATGGCAGGAGGGATAGCAGCCCCAGAAGATGCCTTCAGACCTCGCTGAGGTCAGCCAAACAGCTGCAGAGTAAAGCTGGGCCTGAGCCCTGAGCCAGGCCTGAGCACAAGGAGGAGCTGCTGGAATACAACAGATGGATGCACAGAGCAAGGTGGTTTGGTTTGTTTTTTTTTTTTATGATATCTGATCATCACCCACCCAAACAGATTCCCAGTCACAGTACCTGATACAGGTAATGTTGGGTCTCCTATCAGAAGTGCTAGTTTCTCCTCTATGCATGGTTACCCCCTACTAATGGACACAGAATCATTTTGCTTGGAAGAGACCTTTAATATCATTTAGTCCAACCATAACCTAACTCTAGCACTAAACCATGTCCCTAAGAACCTCATCTATGCATCTTTTAAACCCCTCCAGGGACAGTGGCTCCACCACTGCCCTGGGCAGCCTGTTCCAATGCTTAACAACCCTTTAACAACCCTTTCCACGAAGAAATTTTTTCTGAACCTTCCCTGGTACAACTTGAGGCCGTTTCCTCTGCTCCTGGCGCTTGTTCCTGGGGAGCAGAGCCCGACCCCCCCTGGCTCCAAGCTCCTTTCAGGCAGTTCAGAGATCAAAAGGTCTCCCCTCAGCTCCTGTTCTCCAGCTGAACCCCCCAGGTTCCTCAGCCGCTCCATCAACCTTGTGCTCCAGCTCCATTCCCTTCTCTGAACTCACTCCAGCACCTCAAGGTCTCTCCTGTAGCAAGGGGCCCAACACACTCAGACTGAGCCCCAATTGCATTTCCCATTGCTGGCACCGTCTCTCACCCAAGGGCAGGTGTGGGGTCTCCAATACACAACTGCTCCAGCACACAAGACTCCATTTTACACAGAGGCCACTTCAGAATAAGTGCCACCAACCACTGGTGACACCAGTGCAAGATCTTTGCTTCACAAAGCAGAAAAATAACAACAGAAAAAAGGCACAGAGATGACCTTACTGCAAGTTGTGGATGCATTTGTGGCCATGTAGGAATGGGAATAATCTCCTTCCCAGCTGGATCACAGAAAAATCTAAAGGAGAGGTTTAAGCCTCTTCAGACACATCCCTTAACTCCTGCTCCCTGCACATTAGATGCCCTCAGGGATACACTGTCACAGCTGTGCCTGATCCTACCTTTGAGCATGTTTTTTTTGCTGCTGCCCTGGAACCGCCTGAAAGCAACTTCTTGTCACTATTAGAGATGATTGTCATCGCAACGTGTGGGCTTGGGCAATAGTAATTTTTATTTTCCCACCTGGCACACTACATCACTATCATCCCAAGCATGGAGCTCCATCTGGTGCAGGGGAAGGACCAGCCAGGCTGCACAAGAGCCCCAAGCTGACCATGTCCCAGCAGAGGGCACCCAAAAGGGATCAGGTCCCTCTATATTTGCTCTGCTCTACTCATTGCAAATATTTCAGCTGAAACCATAAGCTAGAGGTGGGCAGTATCTCAGCCATACCCTGCTTTGCTCAGAAAAATACATGCAGAGTTAGCAAAAGTGTTACATTTTGTGAACTTGACTTTAAATGCACATGAACCAAAAACTCTATTCTACAAAGCAAGAAGCCCTTTGGCTTTAGAGTTTCAAAACAATCTCTCCACTTACAGTAACATCTCATATTGAACCTTTTATTTCAGTTCAAACACACAATTCAGTGCAAAACTGTTTTTTCTTCTGTTCTAACTTCGGTTGAAAATTGTGAGCCAAAGTGACTACTAAACCTTTTGGGGGAAAAATTTGGAACAACCCATGAACCTAAGTGCCAGCTGTAAGAACAGGCCTGCCAAAGTCTCCTCTGGTCCCTAGACTTCGGTCCTCATTACCCATCACCAGCTTCCCATCACATCGGCACAGATACAGGTCAAACACAACATAATATGAAAAGAAACAAGCAGGACACCTACGCAAAGGCAGTAAACTTTATGCTAACTCCTTCAAGATTTGAAGACAGGTTTAGTTTGCATGGGGATATTGAAGGCACTATAGTAAAGTTGATAAGAAGAGTCAAAGGGAATGGGAGATGCCAGCACTGGGCAGGGTAGGAGATGGTTTAGTCAAGACAGAAGGCAGTCTTGAGTGTTCAAAGAGCTGTACTTTGGCCCCTTCTTCTCACACCAGATGGATTTTCTGGCTGAGACTTATCTGTAATTTTCCTCATAGCTACTTTACAAAGAGAAGAGAGCAAAGAAACCACTTGGATCTATTTTCACTGAAACGGGAGAGAGAATATCCTCAGTGCCGGTTTGGACCTAGTAAGTCATGGGAGGCACCTCACCCTTACCTCCCAGTTCATGCATATGTTGAATTTCTCTGATGACAATCCAGTTTTGGCACTTCCCACTTGACTCTAAATTCCACAAAAGAGCTCAGCTGGGTTCAAAAGTGGAGCTCAGGAAAGCTTTGGGAAAATCATCCGAGTATCTTAAATATGTATGCTAGGAAATCCATGTGTTCACGCTCTTCACGACCAGAACATGGGAATACCAGCTTGCCCTGAAGCTGGAATCAAACCAGTAACCTAAACATCAAACTGGGGATGCTGGGAAGAGACTCTAAAGCCAGGTTTTTCATTCAGCCTCATCTCAGTGATATTATGGCCCAGACCCAAACGTGCCAAAACACTTTGGTGTTCTAATCTGCATTAAAGCCCTCACATACGGCTCTATTCCACACTTCCCAAATCCTCTTTTCTCTTCTGCAGACGAAAACCCTAATTTTCACGCATTCCAGAAATGCTTTATGTTAGATCCTAAAAACAATTATTACTCCACTATCATTTTTTGTGTGTCAGAGTGTCACATATCAATGAAGGGCCAGGTAAGAAAATTTAAGTTCTCATCTGACTGCTGCATAGAAACTAAATGGGCTACAGCGGTGTTACAGAAATGGCTTGTAGCAAACATATACCTCATTGCAAAAAGGCAGAAGACGGAGAAGTCAAAATTCCCACCCTTTTTGGCTCTTTACATATTAATTCCTATTTGATGGGTTTTGGTGATATTAACAGAGACCTGACTTCAATGTGTGCATTGTCCTAGATCTCTGAACTTAGAGAGCCCAAAAAGAGATAATTCAACCCCAAAAGTGACATAGAAGGACCATTGAGGGCCTGACTTAAACCTGCAAAAAAACAAACAGATTCAGATTGAAACCTGAAAATCTGGGATGAAAAATAAAAAAGATGCTACATGCTACTTATAAAACCATGAAACCAGCCATTTACTCTTGCTGCCCATTTGTTTGCAAGTGTGGAAAAGACTCACATTTTCATTATATTACTCCAGTACTGTAGTTTTCATTTTCTCCAAAGACTCCAAGAATCCCAGTTTACATGAACATTAATGCCACGTATTAGTATAAGTATGTAGTCAGAATACTGAATCCATTAAACTGGTTTTGGAGACTCCTGGAAAATTGTCTTGCTACTGAAAGGAACACCCCCTACACACACATCCTGATTCATTCCCTACTACAGCAAACTTTAAAGATGCTACTGCAAAAGAAACATCTTCACTTGTAAAACCACTTTCAAAATACACAAAAATACTTTTTATACCTCTTTCAAGCCTTATCTTGTACCAGTGCTTACAACTGCCTCTTCCTCAAGCATGAGGCCTATTCTTCAGTGAAAACCTTCCTAAAAACAGAGGTGGAAAATCAGTTTGCAATTTAAAATCTATTATGTCATTGGGTCAGGGAAAGGCAGTTTGGAAAGACACTCTCAAGCCAAAGAGATACTAATTTGTAAATCTGTAAATGCTATTTCACAGAATTGTTCTTTATGCAGAGAAAATAATACGTTTTGTACCACTTCCAGGATTAGGTCTTTCCAAGATTAAACAACAAAAAAACACCACAAAAACAACACAAATACACCACAAATGAGTGCAAAAAATGTTATTTTTATATATGGGAAACCTGTATATACCAGGAGGTAGCAGCATGGGTGCACCAGCTGCAATGAGCTCACTGACAGAGCAGCTTTCTAGTTATTAAAAAAGCTTAGTTTCAGATTGTCTACAAACTTTAATTAGCACGACAAAATGGGAGTGGGTGAACAAGTCCAAAACCTCCTTCAAAATAATTGTCTATTTGTTTATTATTATAGCTTCCACAGGTGAATTATCTGCTTCAGAAAATGCCTTTAAAAATCCACACATTAAAAAAAAATAAAACAAAAATCAGCCATTTGTTTTTCCAGTGTGGGGTTTACACTAAGTTTCAGCAACATAATGTACCCGATATTTGATGTTACAGATGGTTGTGGGGAAGCAGAAATACTTGCAGGAGACAGGGCAGGATGTACTTTTTGTATCTTTTACCAAAAGCTAATGCCTCTTCAGCAGCTTTTTAGCAAGAAATTCAGCAGAATCGCATTGGCTCATGACTACTTCTCCAAACCTGAATGAGGAGGCAGCTACAGGGGATGTGCTAAATCACATGCTAGTGTTGTTTCACTCCTGGTTCCAAAAGGAACTCAGGGCCCTCTTGGAATGCGCCCTGAGAAGCACCAAAAGTCAGAGCTGCTTCTTGCAAACCCCCCCAGCCTTTGCACAGGTACCAGGTCTCTCATCCTCTTGTTCCCCCTCTCCCTTTTTAGTATCAACTGTTAATTATGACACACATTTCAATTAACATTCCACCCCTGTGACCTTTGAAACACGGGCAATACCGTCCCAGCACAAAGAGCCCCCCGCGCAGGTTCCAAAGGGTTAATCCCAGAGCGAAACCCTTCAGATGTGTAATTTAATACTTCGTAACTGCTGAAAATTGGAGGCCCGCATAATTTATTTTCTTTGGTCTGGGCACATTTGCCTCATGCTTGGCTGTGGCTGACTTCAGAGGGACACACCTAAAGCCCTCAAGTGTCCCAAGCGGCCCATGTCAGTTGTGCGGAGAAGACTGTGGTACTTGGAGGGAACCCAAGGATTAGGTGTTCCCGAGAAGGTTTTTTTGGCTACAAAACCCACGGATGTCACGGGAATAAGCCTCACTCCTCCCCCTGCCCTGAAGGCCACATATCAACAGGGTATCTAACCGCTCAGAGACAGGCCCTGCGCAAAGGTATACATTAAAAATAAACAGAACGCGCGACCGAAAAGAGAGGAAAGGAGGAATCGCCGAGAGGGAGACGGGGAAACAATCGCTTCATTGTGGAGCCGGCAGCGAGGAATCGCAGATCCGAGCTCCACCTACAGTCCCCTTCGCAAAGCTGACGCCGGCGCTGCGAGTGGCCCCGGTTTCCTCGCTCGCTGCTCCACCAATCTTAATTCCTTTTATTTTTTATTTTTTTTTAAATAATCATTTTCACCGCAAAGCGATCCGCGTTTGTATTTCAGCTGAATGCGAACGTGGCTAAAGCTGCTGCATTGTCCAAGTACTTTTAAGGGTAGTTCGCGTTCTGTATTTTGAAAGTAAATAGCCTGCTTTTTTTTCCCCTGGGATTTATTTTAGGATTCTGTCTCTATCGCCAGCTTTCATTTGCACCAGCTTCATATCGTCTGACAGTATTTCACGTTTTTATTGCAGTTTGATTGCAGTGCTGTAGTTTCATCATTCCAGGGGAAAAAAAAATAAATATTTGTCTAAATTGTACTCTTGCCCTTCTTAAAATAAAAATTCAAGCTTCAAACATGATGTGGGTTGTAACTTTGAAAAGCAGTAGTGAGCCTCTGACAGCATCAAGGAAAATCATCCCCATTTTCTACTTAAAAAAAAGCAAAAAGCCTTAGACACTAATTCAAGCTTTGACATTGCTGGCATGCAATCGTTTATCTCCTGCAGAAGATACAAGTTTGAGGCAAAGTATTGGATGACACCGGGGTGCTGCGTGCCCAAGTAAATGGTGATGACATGTGAAGCCTGGTGACCAGCCTGGGTCACCCTCATGGTGCCACCACGTCTCAGCAGAGCTCCAGGAGGCAGCAGGTCCCAGGTTGGCACCAACCGACACGTTCTGCCCTGGGGCAGCTTGTACAACGGGTTTGCACCCAGGTGGTTCCTGCTGCCTCGTGACCTGGGATGCAGCTCCTCTGCTGAGGAAAACACGGCCCTTCCTCAGCAAAGCTGGTGACAGCAACCCTTGGCCTTCAGAAGGTGATTTTTGGGGAGGCCCCCAACTACACGACCAGCCTCCCCACACCAGCCACAAGAAGGAAGTTCTGCCAGCTGTGCAAATAGTACATACCTACAACCAAAAACTCATATCCCCCAGGTCCACAAGGCATTCAAAGGTCAGAAGTGCTGAGCATCTCCTGGGCAACATCATCTTCCACCTCCCCACAGAACCACCTTATACAAGGAGCTCTGCAAGTATATTTAGAAGTAATAGAAGACACCAAATAAAAGAATAAATAGGTACTTGATGTACTGGGTCTCATACAAACCCCACACTAGATTCAAGCACTGTGCTCCACTTCATATCCAGCCTCTTGACAGCGGCAGCACGAGGTCTGTTCAGAGGTACAAGTCCTCTTCCATTAGAGAAATTCCTGCATTTGTATCCCTACCATAATAGTGTTTGGAAAGACAAAAATTAGGATGTACACCACATCTTGGAAATAGAAGGAGAGACTAAATGACCCCAGGGATGCTCATGAGCAGCATTTCTTTTCATCCCTGACAGGCAAGGCCAACCTGATTTACATCAGCTGGAGTACACTGCCCAGAAACCTCTGCAGAGCGGGAGTAATCAGGCCATGATCTCCCACCCCTCAGACTGCTGCTGTAAAGAAACAACAACAAAACAACACAACAAAAAAAACAAACGACCAAAAAAAAAAAAAAAACAAAGGAAAAAAAGCATCACAGAAGCCATACAAGCAATGGGGGTGGCTAAGTTCAGAGAAAAGCCTTGATGTTTGCCATGAAGTCACAGTCCATGCCCAAAGGAGATGGAGGGGGGCACAGGCTTAAGGGGGGGCTAGAAGAATGCAGTGAGACGCAGAAGGAAAACCTCAATAAGAAAAAGGTATATCATCGATTTTTTAATATATTTATGAAAGATTAAGTGCTATCATGATCTACTAAAATACCCAGTTATACATTAAACGTTTGAGAAACAGCAGAAAAACCATTTAAAAACTCTCCATCTCTTGCAGTACTTTTAATGAGCATTATTACCTTACTTCACAGTTTTATATCTCCTAAATTTACATAACTTTCAAATGGTATTAGGTATTAACGTTCCTGCATCATAGGTGAGAAAGGAAACAGAAAAGATTGAGTGATTTGGATGTCAACAGCAGTGCTAGAAATAGAACACACCGTTCCATCTCCTGTGCAGCACTGTGACAGCTCGTTTTCAAACACTTTTACAAGGCAGATATTTGACCTGTTACACTATGATGCATAAAATAATAATAATATGGAATGAGTGGGTGGGTGATCTCACCAGTGTCTTTAAACCTGCTGCAATGTGTGGGTTACAAAGTTTGAATCACACAGAAGTAGAACCAAATTTGCATGCTGTTTCAAAGAAACTGCAGGAGAAAGAGCACCTAAGTGGTAAAGAATAAAAGAAATTAAAAACCTGAAACAGGAATGTGAGACGAGTCAAATAGAAGCTACAATGAAAACAGAAGAATATCCACCTGTATAAAAAAGTAGATGTTCAGTCAAGCTTCTGAGAATTTTTGTCTTTGACAAACTGCTTCCCATTTAGGGAGAAGATATAGTGATAAATATGTATTTAACCTTATTTGGAGAACAAAAGAACAGGTGTGACATTGATCCTTCCCATCACTGTCAACCAGAACAACTCCCCTACCCCAGCTCCCACACCAGCACAAATGAGATCAGAATCAGCCATGGAGTTCATGTTGCAGAAAGCGAGTTATTAAATTCATCCAAACATCCATCTGCGCCCAGGCTGAGTTTCTACCCCTACATTATCCAGAGCTCCGAGCAGCCGGGAGGCTCAGGAGGTGACTCTGCCATAAGACCTCACAGCCAGGCCCCACATTTATGAATGAAATCCCTGTGTTTTTTTCCAAATGCGAGACTGGAGACCATGGATGAGTGCCACCTTTTTTTACAAAACCCTTAGGAGAATAAGCACTCTGTATTTTTTCAATTCAATGCTGATATATCTGATTTCCCTCCAGGACAGACCAAACATTAAATAACACTGAACAGGCTGAGTGCGTAGCTAAAATACTTGCAATGAAAAGTTTTCATTCTCAGCTTATTTCCTAGTTTACAAAAGCTCTTATCAAAAAAGCTCTCTAAATTGGAATTAGTTAGTGATCCAGGTCTCTAAAGCCCAGGGACTGGAAGTGAAGATTTCTTAATTATACCAGCAGGGGCTTGATTTCTATTCTTAGTGCAGCTGGGTAACGTTGTCAGGTTCTTGCCGAGCACTGTTTCTCATCGACAGGGATAGCCCCTGGTTTTCTTCGACAAAACACAGAGCTCTTTAACTCAAAGCATCTTCACATACATGTGTAACAGAGCATGCATGCTTCAGCCACACATGCCAACAACTCTTCAAAGGAACCTGGGCTCTTCTAAAGTTCAACAGTTCTTTACTTTAGAATATAATCAGAGTTTTAACCAGTATAAACTGTTTTTCTCCCAATGGGCCTTTGCAATACCTTAATTTCCCCCCACTGTTCCCAAAGGAACCAGCTGCTCAGCAGCAAATTCACCCACAGAAAAGGCTTGAAGATTAGCCCCATAAAAAGCTTTTAGGATCATGACCCAGATAAGTGGTATCACAAGAACCCCCCATGTTAAAAACATCCACTCACAGTGACAGAACTTCTCTACAAATCCTGTGTTACAAGGATGCACCCAACACAGAGAACAGCCAAATCCAGCCTCACACTTTACACAGAACATAAAAATATTTTATATATATATATATATATATATATATATATATATATACATACACACACACACATACCTGAAGTCACTACAGGTTAAATATGTAGCTCTAAAATCCTTGAAATACTCTAATAAAACAACTCACTGAATAAAATATGGTGCAAAATACAACAGCACATGCCCATAGCAACAGTTTAAGAGCACTGGGGGTAAGGGGCCGGGGAAGGAGGCACATGAGTTTATCTACTTAAGACTCCTGGACGGAACCCAAAGACTTGGGTTCAATCCCCAAGTAGGTCATATTTTTTTCTCTCTCATTAAAATATTTGACTCATACTGGCAATGTTCTCCAAAGAAAAATGAACTCTGGACTGGGAACAAGATAGAGCTGTATCTGTGAAAGCAACTATTTAAACCTCATCATCTGATGGTAGTAGGTCACCTTGGCAAGAGGAGGCTGGCGGTCATTCTTGGTGTCTCTTTTTTTGCCCACACAACATAACGAACACTTGGAAAACTCCAGAGCAAGTCAACTTCACATCACAAGGCAACTGGTGGTCACATGCAATGCTATTTTTTAATTATTATTTTTTTTTTTAAAGGCATAGAAGCTTTGCATCTTTACATTCCTATCCCTTCAAGCTGTTTTATCAAAACTCAAACTTTCTTGCTGGGAAACTGTTCTCTCTTTGGTACCTTCTCTGCCAAAATCCAACTGTAACAACAAAGGTTTATAAACAATGAAAATTCCAGCTGCTTGACATCAGCCATGTGAAGCTTTCACTTCACACTGATACAAATATTTACCCTGAGCTCTGGCAAAGCTTTCCTTGCCCATGTCGCCCTTAATCATACATTTTTCCTTGATTGAGTTATGCTTTCCAGTACGTGATTTGCTCTGGTTTACTTTTTAACACATCCCAGAGGCTTCGTCAAAATCAGCTCTGCGCAGGCCATGTCATTTGGTAGCTGCCAAACATGCTATTCAGAAGGACCTTGGCAAATAGCAAAACAGTGTATTTTTTCTTTTTTTCCTCTAACTGGTCTAATAAATGTGTTTGTTCTCTTCTGACCACCATTTATTTTTTAGATCCCACATAGCCATAAAGCAACGAGCCAAGAAAGTAAGCAGAAACACACTCATTTTCCCTTTAATCTACTCCCTTGAGGCAACGCACTGACTTCTCTTGCAGACACCTTAGAGCTTAGAAGCTGCAAACTATTGATGACTCACATTTTATTATTATTTAAGAGACAGAAAGGTTATTATCAGAGGGAGTAATAATAAAGAATTGCTTTGTTATTAATACTTGCAAAACTAAATATACAGAAGTCAAAACAAACATAACTCTACCTGAACAAATAGGACTATCACAGGCTGTTTGGACTATTAAATATATTCTTCCAAAAGAAAGAAAAACAGTCGCATTTCTCAGCTACATTTGTTTAAAGCCAAGTGGAACAAGGAGGAAAACCTCATCTACTTATGGCTAACGTGGAGAAGATAAAGTTATTTCAACCAATTTCTGGAAGCGACTCAAAACTTCTGCAATAAAAGATATTTTTCTTCCCTTTTGATCCCTATGTCCCACTTTTCACTTGGAGAGGAAGGAGAAGAGCAAGGAAGACATAAGATGCTGAAGAATTTTGGGCCCTGGGCAGAAGTTATTGGAACTTGCCAAGAAAGTTTGTTCTTCCAGGACACAGCCCAGGTTCAGGTTTATCCACGTGCAGGACAATGGACTCAGTGAAGTGAGATGGGAATTCTGCTACAAGATTTCATTTAGAATATCTATTTACACAACATACTTGGCCATAAATGTGATTAAACACAGGCTTTGGACAAGCTTCTTGTTACATACCTTCTCTCAATGGCCATTTCAGTCAGTCTTATTTCTCAGGGCCTAGGCAAACATTATACTTGCAAGCAGAAACAAAAAATAAACTTTTCTTTTAAAGATGGATTTTAAACCCAAGCCTATGCTTAAGTATACTACTAAGTGACCTGAAATCAAATCTTCCATTTACAGTGCTGATCCACTGTACAAATAATTCACATTTATGAATTTGCTCCCAACTTTTCCTTGAGGGGTTTGGTCATCCTGGACAGAGACAGATACTCTACCTGAAGCAGCTCTAAACCACTTTCAAATGTAAATCTATTAAAGTAAATCCGCACCATTTACAGGCTGCAAACAAAGCAGAGAAACCTGAAGTCTACGGCAATTAAAAATTACGTTCAAGAAGGAAAACTAAGAACTCCTGACCCACCTGAGAAATAAGACTCTGATGTCCCAAATTTACTATTGCAGTGAAGTTCTGGTGCACACATTATAGGCAGCCATGTGAGTTGTTTGAAATCAAAATACTTTAGAAAAAAAAATGCTCATGAAACTCAGAGCTTTCTCTTTTTCATTCTATCCAAGGTTTATTTTCTATTAATGTTTCACATCAAAACCAAGAAAGTTTATAAAAAATATTTTAAGGTCCTAATAAATCACTAATTCAGGTCATAACTAGTCATGAATCTTCACATGATCTTTAGCTAAAAATCAAATATTTCAAGAAAACATCAATCCTAAATGAAGTATTTAGCTTTTAATTAAGAAAATTTTGCTTAGTTCGTATAAGACAATATATGAAGTGAAATACGCGTTCATGAATCCTGTGGTCCTGGCGCCAGCTCCACGTTATCACTGGGGCGTTCAGGAGAAGCAGCAAAAAGGAAAAAGCAATTTGGGATAACTTTTGCACAGCAAATTGTTAAGGAAGTGACAGATTTGCACCTCAAGCTGGTCTCTGCAAATGACTCAAGTCCAGCATCTGCAGTGAACCTTCACCTCTGGCTGGAGGAGGAACCACCCAGGGTGGCCCCTTCTCAGTTCCACCATGGTAGGAATAAGAAAGAGCAACACTTGTGACAAAAACCAAATTAGAAGATAAAAAAGAAAATCAAAGTGGAGAATTTAGACTACAGATTACATTCAGTCTCACATTTTTCTACACTGTCCCAGCTAAACGTGACATTTGCATTACCTAGCTTCAGTCTTTAAATAGAG
This sequence comes from Columba livia, assembly GCF_036013475.1. Classification (NCBI taxonomy): domain Eukaryota; kingdom Metazoa; phylum Chordata; class Aves; order Columbiformes; family Columbidae; genus Columba; species Columba livia. The sequence goes on along the minus strand of NC_088608.1, from coordinate 3,385,203 downwards.
AATAACTTAATGTTGCTAGGTGTAAGCTGAGTGTTTTGAAAACCTCCAGTGAAACCATATTTCAATGTTAAAGCAATTTAGGAGCCTAAGTCTCGTATACCTCTATTCCTAATATATAAAAAGATATTCCAAAATCACATTGTGGACATTTTAACATATATGTTAAGGCAGTCTGACAGGAATCCAATAATTACACACGTTGTGGTTACTACCACCCTTACAGATACACATTTTCATCGCTTGTGTTTCTGTGCTCGTTTAGAAATAAAAGTATCACGACCTGGTACTGGGCTGTCAAAACTCCCCCAAAGCATCTGGAAAAATTAATCGTGAGGAAGAGCTAAAATTTAAGAAAAAGGGAGTCTCGTATGAGCTTACAGGTCAGGAACTCATATGGTGAATAAGGTAACAAAAATATACAAGAATTATAGTTTTCTACAGATATAAATGGAAGTTCAAATGTACCACTGATAATCCAAGGGCAGATTTACCACCCCCACTTGCAAAGTACTTTTATTCTCCAAATTAATCCCATCACCAGTGATTGATCAGAGGTAAAAAATACATACAAAGGCTAAGAAAAACTGATGTGGAAGCCATGTGCTTTATTTTTCAAATTATTGAGCTTTGAAATTTAAGTCACAAGCAAAACCAACAATTTGGACTGAAACCACCTTCTGATATCTCCAAGTCCCACTACAGCATTAAAACCAAGAACAATTTTTAGCTTTCTGACCACACTGAGGAAAACATCAAAACTATACTCAGATGTCTTCCTTGAATTGGCCAATTACGTTTTATATAACTTTTATTGACTGAAAGTATCTCAGGTCAAAACAAACTAAGAGGCCCTTATTTTAGTCTCTCATGCTTAAGAATCCAAAGCTTTTCTGTCACACTGACTCCAACGTCAACATTTCATTACGGATTTCAGTGATGGTTCTGAAGCATTTCATGGAGTTCGATGGGACTAAATAGACACAACAAATGACAACTATTTTCTGCAACCACTGTGGATCTCTCGCAACAGCTTCTATATTCCTTAACATCTCCATCAAGGCTCAAAGTCAATTATTGATGTTTCTTTACCTGTTCCCTCAGTGTCCACCATTTCTTCCTAGTGCTGGAAAAACTAGATTGTTTTCTCCATCTGCAAAAACTGACTTATTTTCCCTCCCGTGTTTCCAAGGCTGCAAGAACTAAAGCACAACTCCGCATCTAAGTTCTTCATTAACTTAAAGTCAGATCTTTCTTTTCCCTGGCAATTCCAACAGGAAAGTTCATTGCTCCAGCACTTGTGTTTGTCATTCCCAGGTGCAGAGTCAGTAGAGGGAGCACAAGAGCACACAGAAAAAGTGTTAAAGAGCTACAAAATAATGCTTAGAAGTTATGTAAGACAATCCAAATCATTTAAGAAAAAACGTACCCAATCCCCAAAATTTAAGCAGTATAGATTAAGAGCTGGAAAGTTCTCTCACGCTAAGCAGAAAAACAAACAACTTTCTTAAAATAGGCATCTTAATCACAGTTCTAAATCCTATTTTAGTAACTGCCACAAAGTATTTCTGAACATATTCAGGACAAATCTTGTGATATAATAATCACAGCATAATTTGTCAGGATACACCAAAAACTATCAGTTGAGACCTTGGCCAAACTTTTGTTTACTACATAACAAGACAAAACTTGGTTTTGGATTCTGTAATTAAACACAAATATCGGTCCAGGTTCTTCCAAAATGTGCTGAATTGCCAAAGTTTCTCAAAAACTTCTCACATGTGACTGGTGGAAATCTCTGGATCAACTTGGAGCAATTTGGTTGGTTTTTTGTTTGTTTTGGTTTTTTAACCAAAACTACGGGGAATTCAATTGTCTTCCATAGTTCTGGATTGATAACAAATACAACACTGTATTATTAAGGGCACTTCAATTCACCCTTTCAGGTGAACCTACAAGTTAAGATCAGCAGGCCAAAGTCCTTTCTCTTGTTATCAAATACAAATCCAGAGTAATCACACCAATTTCATTGGTGCTATATCAGTGTTACACCAATTTCAAATGAAAACTTTCATGTGCATTTCAAGGTCGAAAAGAATAAGAAAAACATCCCACAACTCCTACTTTGGGGTACAAACACCTACCAGAGGACTGAGTGCAGTTGCATGAGTAAGTATATACAAGATTGTGCTCCTCTATGTCATCTCAAACTAATTACATAAAATAGTATTCTTTATTCAGGAATAAAAAGTTCTTTGAGGACCTAGTAACTGTGCTGGAACAGCTTTAAAAACATTAAATACCTCTAATTTTCCCAAAAGCAGAAAACTAATCAAAAGATGTTATTGTTTTATTTTTACTTCCAGTCCAAATCAACCAATTCTCCATAAAATGGAAGATATGGATCTTTCGCTTCTTACATTTTCACAAACGAAGTATGGAATGCTTTGGTTGTGTAGAAGAATAATAGGCATAAAGAAACAAGAAAGTAAGAGGGAATAAGAAAAACAACAACAATTTTCAGTTGACTCTGTAAATTGAGTCTAGTACACATTAAACTTATCCAGAAATGCTCTATAAAACCACTTGATTATCCCTGTACACACCAACACCCAAAGTCATGAGATAGATTTTCCACCATGTAAAAAAGAGAGATCCCTTCCAGCCTTTCCATCTTAGGAGGATTTTTAACTTGGCCACGAATATGCCAGCAAATCTTTTCTTCCTTCTGCTCTCACTGGACCATCACAGCATCGGAGCCCAAATACGCAGACACAGGGGTAGGTCTCACATTAAAGTGCAACCAAGCATTCAAAAGAAAAGGAAAAGAATTAAGAAAAAAAAAATCATCTTTTGGAACTTCTGAATACCTTATCATGCCCAAAGACCATGAAAATGCTTAGCAGGATCTTTCGTACAATTCCTGCATTTTATATGTTGGCTATTTGGGGTCAGAACTACTACCACAGGACTGAAGAAACTCCCCTGTAGGATTCTAATATTCTTTTGAATCAAGTTACTGCACGTCTCAGACTGTATCTTTTTTCACTCAAGAACCATTTTTTTCTGATGTCCAGTTCCCATCTCATGTGAGCCGAGGCTAATATTTTCTTATCTATATTCTAATATATATTTATGTACATTGCAAGCATCAATCTGCCCAAGTGTCATTAAAGCACTATATTTCTTGCACTTGTTTAAAGCAGGGACGCTTTCTGAAAGGTCAGATTGTTTAAACAGCGTGTTTAGTGGCCTCCAATTAGCTCTACATCACATTTGTGCAGCTGAAACTTACTCTTCCAATAGCTATGGGTGGCAAAAACCAAGCTCATTATATATATCATATGGGTTATATATGAAATAATGACAATAACAGGGTTACCTTGTCACACCTAAGTCACTACCTTTAAGCCAAGATTCCTGTGGGCTTATTTGTTATATTAGGGTTGTGGTGCAGATTTTTATCTAACAACATGAGACACACTAATGATTTTTAATTATAGGTACTTTCAACTTTTTGCTATGTCACAGCAAGACATCAACACCTGCAAGAAACTGATTTTCTTAAGCTAATGGCTGAAAGTCTTCTCAAAAATAAGTTCCTCTCCAAGGGTCCCAAATTAGCACCCATAAAATGATCTAAAATATCATTGTTTTATACATGAAGTGGGTAAGTGCGGTTTACATACTAAGTGAAAGCAAAGAATCCCAACTGATAAACACTACCTAACTGTATTTCACATGATCATATTAAAAGAACCAGATGTTTATTTCTGATTTAAACATCTTGAATAGGCCTTGCTTGTAGAACAAATCTCAGTATAATTTTTACTTCAAATAAGTTAGTATAAAAACTATAGTATAACCATTTGCAAGTGCTAAAAATTAACCAAGGTATCATTGATTATAGCAGTATCCATGTGCAGAATTCTTTTGTTAAATCCAGGAGAGATGGAACCAAGGAAAAAATAAATACAGCTAATCTTACTTCATGGTGACTGGGAGCAATGCACAATGCTGTACTACTGTACTGTCAGGTAATCTACTGCCTCTTTAAATAAATCTAAATATTAGGTCTAGGAGGGATCAACCTGAGAAAAATGCTAAAATATAACTGCTAAAGTTAATACTTACTTAATACTTGCTTTTCTACAAGGCTTAAAATGAAAAGGCTTTCCAACTATTATAAGATGTACAGTCTTAATCTACATTTCAATAAGATATTTAAAGGCAATGCTGGAACTGTCAGGGACCCTTTCTTAAGCCTGAGAGAGGCCTACAAAGGAATGCTGACAGTTTCGTTTTCTGTGACACGGAAGCATTATTTTATCAAGAAAATGTTATTATATTCATATTCATTTTACCACTCCCCTTCGCGGACTTTTCCAAATCCCCAGATGTATTTGGTGGCACAAATGCTACAGCACCACGCGTGTTGTCAGGAGCCCTTACAATAAAGGTAGATGAAGAGATGAGCATGAGTGTACGGTCTTCTGTCACGTTTTATGTAGGAAAATGAAAATAAAATTCAATTTCTCACAGAGACACCCATGAACTGTAAAACCTACTCCAAAATGTGTCATTCAACCTGTAGTTTTCCTATAACGGCCAAAAAACTAGAGGGTTTTTAGAACAGATCTGCATTGTTTCAGTTGATATATCTGTCATTAATATAGATACGTTCCTTCTTTATGCTAAATACCTTTTTTGTATTTCTACTTTTTAAACTTTTGTTGTACATCTTTAAAATAGTGTATCAAGTAACTTCTAAATTAACTCGTTCATTAATAACATGGCTTAAGTTAGAAAAAAGCTTTTATTCTTGTGTGAATGTATACATGTAGACCATAAACAGTTTCTAATTAGTCACATGTGGATTCGAATGTGGACTTGTATGCCATAAACCAACACTGAAGTGTATAAGGAACTGTCAGTCAGATCAAAAGTCAATCCAAAATCATCCCATTTGCAGAGCTGAGATGCTGTCACAGTTAGTTAGCCAAAAATGTTTAAAACAGCAACCAAACTTTTATTCTAATTGAGCATGAGTTGAAAGGCTGCACACTTTGATGTCTTTGCTTTTATCATTTGTATATAGCTTAAAAACAGCAGGGTATTTTTTTTCTTCTTCTTCTCTTAGAAACAGGAGACATTACTTCTTATTGAAAATATACAGGTAGGTCGAGCGGTATTTGTGGAGCCAACTTATGGTTTTCAATCATGCATGTAATCACTTACAGCACTAGCCCTCCAAAGTGCAATTACAGTAGTTTCTTATTACTATTTAACCTTTTCTTCCTGTTAACTGTTGACGAAGTCATAAAGAAATGCATCTTTGCAATATTATCTGGAATGAGATCTCTTAGGGAAGCCATCCCAAGGACTTCCACAGCATCGGCATTTGTCAATCGTTAATTTTGGAGGAGGGGAGAGGGCAGCAGAAACTGTTTGCACGCAGCACATTTGAGCTGATGCCTACAATCTGAGAACATGTTAACAGAAACCTGAGAGGCAGAAATGAGAAGTCCAGGCCTAATCTTGTTATAGAAACACTCTGTTATACAAAGGAAATACACAGAAAACACCAGACAGATGGAGCAAACGAGCCCCTCACCGCAGTTCAAAGGTCTTATTACCTTCAATAGACACTACAGAATTTCCAAAATGCATCTTTGCCTGGGCTGGGTGGACCAGAGGTTAAACTTCCCGCTGTATTTGTGGTGCACAGCTGGGGCTGAGCAAGGTGAGTACACCTCTGTGCGATCTGCTGAGAAAATATTGCTGAACCCGCACCTGCAGATGAACACGCGGATTCACTTCTCTCTTGAAAACACACCATCTCTACCAAAAGCTATGCCAGATGCCGGCACAGACGTGTGCAATAGAGGAGGTGAAGGGGCAGCAAGGAGACAGGTTCTTCTCCATGATACAGGGACCTTCCTCCCTCCCCATGCTGAGAAAACCACCTTGGACAGGACGGAATCTGCAGATATCAGGACCCTGTCTGCACACAGGTGTGTCGGCCTTGTTACAGAAACATTTTGGTTGGAAAAGACCCTCAAGATCATCAAGTTCAACCATAACTGACCCCTGGCACTGCCCCATGCCCCTGAGAACCTCATCTCCATCTGTCCAACCCTCCAGGGATGGTGACTCCAGCACTGCCCTGGGCAGCCTGTTCCAATGCCCAACAGCCCTTTGGGGAAGAAATTGTTCCCCAGATCCAACCTCAACCTCCCCTGGCGCAACTTGAGGCCGTTTCGTCTGCTCCTGGCGCTTGTTCCTGGGGAGCAGAGCCCAACCCCCCTGGCTCCAAACATGCTGTTGTGGGGAACAAGAAGGTCTCCCCTCAGCTCCACCAGATGGAGAAAACCCATATGGATAAATTCACTGAGCACCATCCAGGGCCAACTGGCTTTAACTACTACAGCCTAGCAACAACAGATTTACTGGCTAACGAGCCCCATCTCTGATGAACTGTCTCCTGCCGTACTTTCTGCAGCACTGTCTGATCTGCTCTAACATCACATCCCTGGGGACAGGGTTGCAAATGCTATCCCCAAGGATAACCACCCTCCTCAACCTCCACAAACATTCTTGCTCATATGGTTCAGCATTTGTTTAAATCCTACCTCTTTCTCCCGAGACGGGAATTTAATCGCAACGTGAGGAAAGCAGCTTCAACATACTTCTATGTCAATGAAAGGAGAAATTCAAGAGGGACCCTCAAGGCAGCTATTGCTTGTCCTGGAGTTGCAATGTTCCTTGTCTAGGCTTGTGCCAAAACTCACGTAGGTGTATGTGTAACCAAATCATTATCAGACCTAACCCATGCTGACAGAAAACAAAAATGTACCCCGTTTCACAAAAGGGACTAACAGCTGGAGGCACCAGGAGAGGAGCGGTGCACAATCTGTCCTCAAGTCTTCGCAGAAAGCACTTGACAACACAACAGCTTCTCCTGACAGAAGTTGCCATAAAGCTTCCGTGACCCCAAGGTCATAGCCGAGACCAAGAAACCATTATGTGAGGGACTGCATGAAAACACACGAAGGCGCAAATTCAAGTACCTAAAAAACAGATGGGAAAGGATTGTGAGAAAATTATGACTTATTTTCCAGATGAAGAGCAGAAGGAGACCTATTTTGCTCTCACCTTTTAAAGGAATAGTGTTAACTTGACTGCTTCCAACAAGAGATAAAGCAACCTTTGATGGTTTGCCCAAGGACACACCAGAAATCTGTGGCAAAGCCGGGAACTCCACACAGCCGGAGGTCCATTCATAACACCCTCCTAATTCCCACGGACTGTTAGCCAAAAGGTGATTAGAGAGTCTCCTCCAACAATTTTCACATTGAAACAGTGCCCAGTGTATTCCCTCCAGATATACTGGACAGGGTGCCAGATATGTTGGGCATATGGTGGCAGTGGGGAAGGTACAACTTCACTTTAGTTTGAAATTAGGAAAACAAAGCTGCAGGATCTGTGGGAACAGGGTATCTAGCAGAGACCACGGCCATTATTTTTTCTCTTTTATAGCGCTACCTTTTAAACTACGCTTGAGATCTTTGTTGTTGTCTAGTACCCTGTGGCACTGGCCTGGCGTGATGAGACTTCGGCGAGATACAGCACATAAAAGCATCCGCTGCAAGTGTGACGAATTGCAATGACAAGGTTGGGTTGGAGGTAACTTGTGAATGATCTAGTGAATTGAAAATGCCTGCGTGCTCTGCCTGGGAGCAGTGAAAAAGAGAATATGGGCAGTGCCGGTTGCGTGCTACGGGCAGGAACCTTGCTGAGAACACAGGAGAAACACACCGTACCTTATTAACACGCCCAGCTTCTCAACGAGCTCTTTAGAAAACAAATATATAGCATCAGCAATCAACCATATTATTATTAATAATGCAGCTAAAATGTGTGGAGGAGGTGAATTTGGTACGAATCCAGCATTTGAATTATGGAGTATTAATATGAAAAGCTCTGCTTAGGTACCCAGAGAACACAGACGTTGCTATAAAAACCCAATACGCAGCATACAAAGGCACGCAACTAAGTAAAACCCAGCTCAAGTCATGAATAAAAACAATGCAGTAATTCTTTGCACTCTAGAGCATCTTTCAAAAAACCATTCTGCATGCATTCCCTGGTAAATACAACATCCTTTTGCAAAGCAGATGAGGAGCAGTATCCTTGTTTTCAGGATGGGAAACAGTCAAAGATAATCCTGCGTGCCAACATTGGTGGAAGATTATTGATCACAGCACACTGTGATCGCGACATATTACCCTTAGGTGACATTTTAGTGTAGCCTTTAAGATACATATTCCTTCAATTCCTGGCCCTTAAGTGGAACATAGAAGTCCCTGTCCTATCCCTGGGCCATCAAAATGGTGATGCTGAGCTATCATAGATGCTCTATACCTTTATTTTTTCTTCTTGTTTTGTCACCTCCCCTTATGTATGTCACTTACTTTATCTGCATAAACCTACAAGAGTAAAGCTGTAGAGTAACTGCGATTAAACACATCCCAGTTCTAATCAAAACTTAAATTTATCATCACATAGCTCATGGTGACACAGTATGATAAACAATCACGAGTCACAGGAGAGAACATAATTTCGGTTATTACAGTGGATTCCGTGAAAATACAGCAAAAAATAGAGGCTTAAACCAAAATACAGTCATGATGCTTCCATGTTTGACACCCCCAAAAAAAGAAAAACAATAGCATTGTATAAAATGGAGCTTATTATTAGTGTTAGAACTTATCTAGTTCTTTAAGGTGTGGCATGTTTGGGATCTGATTTTTAACTTATGGCTCCACTGTAACATTCAAGATATTTTTCAATTAAAAAAGAAAACGAAGTAGAAAAATGAGACATCCATTTCCAGTCTATAGTATCAACAGGGACATACATTACACTAAAAAAACTCTACCTCACAACACTTTTCTCTTGATAAGCCTTTCCTGGAGCACAAATACAGTTTTGCAACTCCAGGGAAGGTCTGGTATTTAGCAGCAATCTAATATCATGTATGTGTGTGTTATATTTTCCCAAAGTTGTACAACACCTTTACATTCCCCTCCACCCAACAACCCAATATCCTCTTTAAAACTTACATTCTATAGCTTTTCCTCTATTTAACCACTACTGTGGGATTTAAATGTCTTCCAGACAGAATTTTAATACTAACTCATTTTAGGCTGAGGCCTCTACATACCTCACACCCCTAATCTTTCTCCATTCTATTGCTGATAACTCATCCCAATATAGGATGTGCCTTTGCTTTCAAGTCAGTGTTTCATTAACTCTGCTCAGAATTGTATATTGAATCTATGAGATTTAAGTTTACCTGTTTTCAATGTTAAACCTTTTGTTTAAAAACTACCTTAAAGAATGTTAATCTAAAACATATAAACTGTAACTGATAGCCAAATAACGGTTTAATTATCCCATAGAGTGCTTGCACTTAAGAAACACCATCTATTAATAGGTACCAAACAATTAGAGCTTTTTTTTCCTTGACCTAAATAAAGCAAAATTATATATTCCATTATAAACCAGAGAATAATAACTACCGCTAGATGGTGATTTAAACAACACCAAAAAAACACACCTTGGAATTCTTTTATTTTTCTGAGGCACTTAGAAGCAGTTTTATTCCCTTTCACAGGATGATGGGGCTCACATCTCTACCTATATACATAATTTTTGTGGGCATAAGAGGTAAAAGTCTGTGTCGTACAGCTGTAAATTGAGATATTTGGCTAAAAGAGGAGAGAGCATCATGGACACAAAATGAAGGTAACATAATGAATCAAAATCCTATCCTAAGTGGAAGATACTCTGAATGCTACAACAGGTTCAATCTAGTTTCCCACCCCAGATCTGAAGAGCAGGTAGACACAAGTGGAAGCAGAGTCAAAAACTTATCACTGAATAATAACATTTTAAGGCACCAACTGGGCATCCCGTCAGGCTTTTCTTTATGGGAGGGGATGCACCTGAATGATAAAAATCAAACAAACCTTGTGAACACTCTTCCAGCAGAAAACACCTATAGGCCTCAGGGTCCAAAAACACAATATCAAGGATACAATATCAGAAACACGAGGAATAGTTACCCAGCTGGGATAAACAGAGACCATATCTGAGGAAGGACCATTAAGGAAGAGACAGAAACCTTTTACTTCAATAAACCCAGGGCTGATCAAAACTCATGAGATCTAAACTCATGTACTTGTTTTTCTTTTATTAACCTATTTCAAGTTGATCTGGACAAGCCACTGAATTACTGAATATTCGCCAAATCTAAACCTTTACATATTTCTAGACTGATTTGGTTTTGGTTGTTTTTATTAAATCCAATAATTTTATTGTGGGACAAACTACTTCTCCTTTATTCAAAAATTCTGACTTACAAATTGCTGTATAACCAACAGTAACTTGTTTCCACCTAGATTCTGTGATTCTGTTGTTATAAGCCAAGATATCTCATCCCTGTTGAGTAATGATGTTAACCAATGGCCACTGACATCTGATAACTATTCAGGATGTGTTTTCTCTATTAAAAATATTGGCTAATACTTTAACAGAAACATTATTCAGAAGCTACACTCCCATATCTTAAAATTTGAAGTATTCTATCAGGCAGAAAGGGAAACGAAAAAACATGGTTTCCCCCCCCCCCTTTTGCTTTTCATACAGCTGATGAAAAGAAAAATGTTTCCAGTTCTGCTGTAAATTTGTCACACATTTCTAATCATTTCTACTAAATGTGGTTACCAGCTTCAGTGACAGTTTTGTTGGGAGGAAATCGCAAGCCTTTAAAATAAATGCGTGCACATTAGTTTCTTTTTGAAAATTGCTATCGTGGCTGCAAACATGCCTCTATCAGACAAGTGGAACGCTAAGTAAACCACTGCAAGGAGGAGGATGCGAGGATCTTATCACAGCTACGAGTGGGAGTGCACTTCCTTGGAGCTGCTGTAACAGTGGTAATTCGGAATTAAAGGCCATAATGACAACACCTAGAAAATGGCACAGTGCTTTCTGCAACCCAACGTGAATATTCCAGAGCAGGAGGATAACCAGCTGCAAACAAAAATTAATTCGTAGAAGTCATACAGCCTCAATTTACACTGCTTTCAAGATAAAGAGGTGAAGGAAGCTTCAAAACATGATTTTAACTGTTTTTTTCCTTTTTGGAGGAAGAGCTTTGCAAGGGGGAAGCTCCAAAATTGCCATTTCGAGTGCTTTGTTTTGTTTTCAAAACATAGTTTGACTCAGAACCAAAAGGAGGACAAGGAAAGTCTAAGTGGCACTTTCAAGTAAAAAGGGACGAGCAGGAGGGCAGAATTTTGGTTGGTGATTTCTGTTACATCCTGTACATCCAGTCTCCAGGCAAAACTGGGGCAAACGAGCCAAAATACTGAACTCTATCAATGCCATTCTGCCTTTTTGAATGAATGTGACAGTGAGAGACTGTGGGAAGCAACTTAACACAAATGGAAAATTTGCAAGTGAAGAACTATAATAATCATCTCCCATAATAGTCAGATCAGGTTTGGAGGGTTTTTTTTTTTTTTTATTTGCTTTTTTTATTGTGGTTTGTTTTGTCTTTTCTTTTTAATTCCTGCACTCTTGCTGAGTACAGTTTAACCAGCACATTTTGTTCAGGATACTTATGAGAATGACTAATAATTTGCTGCCACTAGTAAATAGGTTTGGTCACTCAGACTGCAGCACAGAAAACAGCAGCAAGCGTCTCAGTGAACTCTGTCATACACATAGAAAAGAACTCAGGCAGGTATGGAAAATGTATATTTTAATTTCTTCCACAGCCACAGCTGCTTCAAATTAGGTGTTGTCTGTTTAATTCAGTATAGCAGCTCTTTCCCTCCCCAAGCATGTGTTCAGATCCACCACAGGCCTTCAGCATCCTTAGGTCAAAGGCAAATGATGGAAGGTTCAACCACCTCAGCATGTTACCATGTAAAGCAGATCAACCAGCTGCAAATTGTAGTAGCCCAGGTGTATCTATTACCATAGTCCACACAAGCTGATCCCATTTTTGGGGAGCTACCATACAAAAAGGTAACGTTTTCTAAGTCTATAGCAAGAAGTTTACAGTACCAAAAGCTTTACAATTTCCAGCAGCACAGCTCCATTGAACCATCCCAACCAAAACTCCACAATAGAAATACATAACACACAGCTTAAAGCGCTCAGACTTAATCTGTTGGTTGCAACCAGCACTTAGACCAGTTTTTCTGTTCCAAAAATATCCCCTTTATTCTGGCAGCAATATGGCACCATCAGTTCCCACCACATCAAGAAAACAGTAATCCCCCAACCCAAAAAATCATCTCTCCTGGTGTCAAACCCCATGTTTTCCTAAAGTGCTGCAGCTTCCCCACCTCTGCCACAACACAGCTCTTGTTCCACCCACACTTGACAAAACATCTAGACACAACATATATTTCATTGCTATGCTACTTCCGTTTGGCAAAACTAAGGAGAAATTAGGATTTTGCAACTCTTTCCTGAAGCTACTTAATGCCTTTTTCCATTAAACAATTAGGAGGAACTAGGGCTAATACATTCAAACAAATTCCAAAGCCATGAGAAATTCTGCAAATTCATGATGATATTTGATTCATCGTTACATATCACTTATGTCCTGTTTAGTGAAATCAGATTACATGTACATTAAAATACTCATCTATGTTGAAGCAGTCTACCGCAGGAAAAGGAGAAGAGAAGCTTAGGACAGTCTCTTCTTCTTTTGTAGGGCAAGAAACTCAAGATGGATTCTACCACAGCAACCTCTTTTCCTACATCTTCTATTCCTGTGACTGTCCATCTCCATGAAGTCACAGCAATAACTGACACGTCTCTACAGTGGATGCAGCCAGAGTAGTTTTGACATTTCAGGTTCTTAATTTACAATCTTAAGCTCACAATTAATACACAACCCTTTAAAAGGGACACATCAAGGAGAAACCTCTAGAAAACACCTTGGAGCAGCCAGACAACTGTGCAGGGAAAGTCCAGGGTTTGATGGTGATCTTATAGAGAACACAGAGACTAAACCTGTTGATGGAAAGAAAACTTCCAAAAAGCCTCTTTGGCACCACAAAAAACATGCAACAAGTTCAAGAGCCACTTACTCAGCCCAAACCAGGAGGCAGTCCATAAAAACACAATAAATAATCATTTCTGCCTTCCATAGCTATTAGGAGTTTTTTCCATTTAAGACTATTTCATTACAATAAAACCTGCCTCACTGAATTTAAAGCCTTTTGGTCCCCATGGACCACAACAAAGATAGCTGGGCAAACTCACCGCACAGCTCTGACTGACTCAAGGCCACACCACAGCCTCATATCTTTCTTTACTATTAACACTGTAAAGATTTAATCCAAAACCTCCAGAGCAAACAACACACCAAAAAATCAAAAAACCACATTACACTTACTGTGATGACAGAGCTACAAGTGACACCAAGAAGAAGGAGGAGATGGTGGCAGTGACTCTCCAAGATGCTCTCACTCAGACATTGTAGAGAGATGTGTTAACACCCAGCAAAGCTTCACAGCCACCCAGGTGCAATTTATTCAGCATTATCTCCTCCCAGGGTGCCCAGCAGTGACCCCAGCACCAGGTGCTGCTCATGACCCATCAGTCTCTCAGGTGAGCAGCATCACCCACTCACCCCCAGCAGCCCATGAGTGTTTTGCTTCAGATATACTTAACTTTGAGCTCCAAACTATCCTAACCACGTTTCTAATTCCATAAGCAGTCAGGTCTGCAAGCACCAAGTGTCCAGCAGGTGTTTACAGAGCTTGAGAGGGATGTATTTACCTTAGTTGTAGCAACAAAACGAAGTTTTTTCATATTCTGCTGAGTTTTTCTTTGTTTCCCACTAACAATGACCTACTTAAAAGCAAGAATAATTCATTTTAGACCAAATAAACAAGGTGAAAGGTTTTTCCTATGCTGACCTGGTTAGTGCTTGTTTGAAGAGGTGTGTTTAAGATCCAGCTGTTGAGGTGAGCCCTCATCCCTACATAACACTGGCAAGAGTTTGCTGCCACATAGATTTGCAAAAAAGAGGCAAGGACATGACAATGGATGTGAGGTGAGGCCACAGAAATGACACACAGCTGAATCTTCAGGACATCACCCTCTTCCTTAACTCCAGAGAAGGCTGGGAAGTGATGGGAGCACTGTGTATGCACACCTTAAATGTAAGTGCAATAGTGTGGAGGGGCACAACCTCCCCAGCAAACACAGTGGCTGCAAGTGATGCAATGAAGTTTGACCTGAGACACAGTTTTCTCTGGACGCGTCTCCTGGGAAAGCTCTTGGCTGCCAGTTCAGGTACTGAAGCAAAAGAGAAGTCTCCCCCAAGGAAGGGACCTTCTCCTCATTAGCTGGAGGACACACAGATGGTGGTTTTACTCCTCTCTGCTGACTTCTCCCCTTACTTCTTCCTACTCAGTCTGTCTCCCAGCTTATTTACATTTTCCTCCTTTAGTCCTCTTAGGTTCTTTATGATGAAGAATGTTTTGCAAAATGTTTCACTGGCATCACAGACTGGTTGGGGTTGGAAGGGACCTCTGGAGATCATCCAGTCCAACCCTCTGCTAATGCAGGGTCACCAGAGCAGATCACACAGGGTCGTGTCCAGGTGGGTTTGAATGTCACCAGAGAAGGAGACTCCACACACTCTCTCTGGGCAGCCTGGGCCAGAGCTTTGTCACCCTCAAATAAAGAAGTTTCTTCTCATATTCAAATGGAACGTCCTGTGCTTCAGTCTCTGTCTGTTGCCCCTCATCCTGTCGTTAGGCACCACTGAAAGGAGTCTGGTCCATCCTCTTGACACCCACCCTGGAGATATTTATCAGCATTGGTAAGATCCCTCTCAGCTTCTCTTCTCCAAGCTGAATAGACCCAACTCTCTCAGTCTCTCCTCATCAAAAAGATGCTCCAGACCCCTCAGCATCTTTGTAGCTGCCACTGGACTCCTTCCAATAGTACCTTGTCCTTCTTAAACTCAAAACACCTTCCAAAAACATCACAATAATACCTCTATGGGTTAAAAAAGTATTTTATTTTCTTGTGCCACCTACTTTGAATGCTGTGTCACAACCCAAATGATTTCTTTGTGGAAACTCATTCTTAAAGAGACTGCTGAACATGTACAAGTACACAGAGACGTCCCAGATCCCTGCCTGGGCATCCAGCAGCAAAAAAGCGTTTGGTATCAGCCATCTCCCACATGTTTCTTCCCTTATAGGCAATAGAAATTGTTTCCTCTATACATATTCTGTTAGACCCCCAAATCTGCTGGGTGTTTTCTTGTAGTGACTGATGATCTGCTTCATTGGGTTTCCCCTACTCTTTCCCAGAGAAATGAGCCTGTCACAACCCACTTTTTATCTTCTTTACAGCAAAATCTTTGTTAAGGGCATGTATTGTGGGAAGGCCAGGCTCTTCCAGCTCCTTTCAACGCTCTGTCCAGAGCACCCCTGTCTGCAGGGGTGCTGCTCTGGCCCAGGCTGCCCAGAGCAGCTGTGGAGTCTCCTTCTCTGGTGACATCCAAACCCACCTGGACACGATCCTGTGTGATCTGCTCTGGTGACCCTGTGTTAGCAGAGGGTTGGACTGGATGATCTCCAGAGGTCCCTTCAACCCCGACCCGTCTGTGATGCCAGTGAAACATTTTGCAAAACAACTTCCATCTTTTTTTTCAAGTTTTTCATGCTCTGCCCTTTCACAGCGTATGTAGTGGGTGAATCCTGGTATTTTATGTCAAATAAGATTCCTTCAAAGGGATTTCAGCCTATCCATAAATACCTTTAATGAACATAAATTCAGGAACTTCAGCCCTGTATTTTATTTACAGCCTTATTTTATTATCTATACCTTTCTAAAAAGATGTATTTTTTAATATTCCTAATACTAAAAACTCTTCTCACACATGAACTTCTTTACTCAAGTCAAGCTTAACAAAGTATTCCTCTCTCAGACTGAGGGAACTGATCACTTACTTTTCTAACAAAACTCCCATAACAAACTCCGTTGAATTAATAATACTGATTTTCATCGGTATCTCCATATATTCTGCCAGCATCCATTACTATGTCACCCCTTGCATTTCTGGCATCCTCATCATGCACCAAGCATTGCCCATTTGACCAAATGTCACAGATGAACGAGCTCCATGTCTTTGTCTCTCCCGGCTCCACCTTCACGTTGAGTTTGGAGAGCTCTCCGCCCCAGGAGCAGTTTGCATCTCCCTGCCCCGGATACGCGTGATTTCCCTTTCCCAGGAAACTTTAACCTTTTCAAAAGTTAATGCCAAATGTTCTGTCTGCTTTTTTGTGTGTTATTTCAGATGGTGCCAGTCTGCTCCTTTTATGAGTCAGATCCCTGATGCAATTAGCATAGTTCAGAGCATCCATAGTTTAATTTTATTTTCGTGCCTCAGATTAAAGACATATTTCTCGTATACTGTATTTTTACTTGGCGTGTTATATTCAAATTTCTGCAGCACAGTTTTACCGTTACCATCCTACAAACCAACTGAAAACAGTCAGAAATGTACAATGTTTCAGAACTTACATTCATAAGTAAAGTGACTTTAGTTCACTTTCTTTTTCCCTACACTAATTTCCTCCCGACATAGTGTTCAGCAACCACTGTGAATCACAAATCTTGAAAAAGATTTGCTGTTTGGCGATGCATCTCCATCTGCCTTTGCCCACCACAACCTGTTTTCCTTTTGGTCATCCCTCTCCAAACTTCCTGCACGAGCACTTCAAATGCAATTGCTAATATCACAAAGGCAGGCCAGAATAATCTTGGTTCTCCACTGTGTACATAGGACCCGTCTCCCTTTTAGGTGGTGCTAATACAGAACTGGTATGAAAAACCAGCAAATGGGTTTTAAGCTCCGTCTTCCAGCTTTACTGACTCACAAATGTCACTTGGATTAATCCTACAGGCTAAATAATAAAATAAAATTAAAATTAAAATTAAAATTAAAATAAAATAAAATAAAATAAAATAAAATAAAATAAAATAAAATAAAATAAAATAAAATAAGATAAAATAAAAAACGTACCCACATGGTTTGAGAAACCAACTTCAGGCACAAGCCATTGGTCTGATGGTGGAGCTGGTGGGATCTTGTCCCTCCTCCAGGAATCAGCCTGTATCAGAAGTCACTCGGCTCCTGCTTTGACTTAGTGCAAGACAATTGATAAACCAGCCTTCAAAAATCCCCTGGACCACTTTCAATACTTGGTTTCCTTCTTAAACGCAGACACTGCATGAGTGTGACCACTAACAGGTAAAAGGATGCTGCTAAACTGACTTCTAACCTACAAAGCCCTATTGCTACATCCTTTCAAACCTTAGGTTTAGTCACGGTTTTGGTAAAAAGACAGGGAAAAAATTTACTTTAAAATTACTCCTAAATACCTACTTGGCTTGCTCAACAATTGCCCACTTTTTTATTGTTAATCGTCTTTTTCCTAAAAGATTGTCTATATTTTTCTACAAAAAAGGGGGAAATGAAATATATAAAAAGGTAAATACCAAGGTACCGCTATAAAGACACGGACATTGAAAGAGCATCCCACTAGTCACCTATCTTATCAAAGATACTAGTATGGCACAAAGCAGAGGGATAATAAAAGGATACCACTTAACTAATCTGCCCAAATTGGAAAGAAAATATTAAGACTCGGAGGTACTATTTAAATAAAGGAATATGCACCGTGTGGTTCAAAGCATTGTATAAAATGTCATGTTAGAAATGCTAATATTCTAATAAATAGATATATCCCATCTCACATTCCTTTGGATTTAAAGCTTTACAGTATTATAATATGCTAAGTTACACAGTCGGAGGTGACACAAATGGTTGTGCAAATTACACATGAGCGAGTGTGTGTGAGCTCCGAGAAGGAAAAGGACCAGACCAAGAGCAAACTACAATAGGGAGTAGAAGCAACAGGAAATAAATAAAATTATGTAAATGAATGCTATGCAGATTTACCACATCTATTTAAAAAGCAGTGAATTGCATGGTATCTATTTCTCAACACAAATAATTGTCAAGATCCTGGGTGTAGTGTATTCAGCGGGCCAGTGCTGGGTGAATAAACATCAGGGTTGATTATTTTGACTGGATGTAAGTGGTTTTTCAGGTAAACGAAGCCAATGTCTGGAGTAAAGCACCACAGTAATACGACCAGAAAAGTGCATAGATAGGTGTCATACAATGACATTTGATTAAAGATGGCTGAATATTTTTTTCAATTGCTTTTCAGAAACTGTAACTGAAACTCTTGGCTTTCATAGAAATGCTTTTGTAAATTAAAAGCACGCATCTTGAAGAATATTTTATTGTTTGGTCACAAACACTTTTGAGTAATGAGAAACTATTTCCTGAGCAGCTCCCCACTGTGTAATAACTCGAACAATGACTTTTCCATGAAGAAAAACCAAGATGATGGGAGGAAAACGAATCTTCCAAGAACTCCTGTCAGTCACTTGGTGACTGTGGCAGAAAGTGTTGACTACTGAGGCTGGAACACAATGCAACACATTACGTCAACTGAGGAAATCATTTCATTCTTCTTAAAGGTAAGAATTCAGGAAATGCAACACAAATATCTATATTTTTGCTATATGCAAATACATTAGAATACCAGCAGAATTTGCAGTGGATCCTGGAAGCTATTGGTAAATTAATTACACTCAGGTTACATTTTACGTCATTAATTGTGTTGCTTTTTATCACCCAGTTTCCTGCCAGTGCTGTAATATTATATATACCTATATATAACGTGTATATATATGTATAAACACAGATACATATACACGCATATCTATTATATACACATATAAATACATAAAAATACACACATTCCTATATGTTTGCATGAGGATTTTGTTTCCTTTGCCTGAACACAAGTACCTTAAGGCTCAACCGCAGTGTTTTCCATTCCCGGTGCCACTAAGCGTGTAGGTGACCCCGACCACTAACCCGCCGTGTTCCTGTCGCTGGGGACAGCAGGTTCTTTAATCTCCTTAATGGACAGTCCTCTACGAATGGCTGCGGCCTACCTGACTATAATCCTTTAAATTTTAATTCACTTTACATTTAGCCGAGTCATAAATACCATTTAGGTACCGATATTCTGCTTTATGCAATCCCTAAGGTGGTGCTTTTATTTTAATGAAGCCATTTGCGACTTAAGAGGAAAAAATATTCCACCTTTGATTGAATATATTTGTCAGTTTTATTCCCGACTGGCATTTTTATGTGAAAACTTGAATAAAACTAGGGGATAGCAGCTTACCAACTGGGATAAAAGTTTCAGTGTGTTTTTGCCTTCAAAATTAGCTGAATAAATGGTCTTTGAAATTCATTTTGAAAACATCAAAGTTAACCTCCAGCATAATCAAAAATAAAATCCAGAATTAAATTACATTACAAATGAAAAATTTCCTTGGTTATTCGGTATTTTAGAAGAAATTATACAACAGCAGATAACAGACCTTCCTATTAAAAACGTTATTTTTAGTATCTTAGAAAAGCAGTGACTTACCGCACTTCTACAATTATATGAGAAGCCAAATATTGGAAGTGTTCTACTGCTACTTGTTTTCTCAGCTTTTCTATTGTGCAGTAGTTTTTACCTACTACGTACATGTCATTTCAGTGGATGAGAATGTGTTTCAGCCATCCTGGTTTTGCTTAATGTGGTGGTACTAAAAATAAGAGGAGAATTAAGGCAATATCGCATAACTGAGAGTTCTTCACTCAAATCTCCATATTTTTTCCTATTTCTATAGCTCTGGTGCAATGAGGGTTACAAGAAGACAGAGGTCACTTGGCATTGAAGGTCGCCCTGTACCAGAGTAAATAAGACTTTATCGTTATCATCACTGTCATAGAACAAAATGGTAATTTTTCTATTAGAGGAAACTGTAACAATTCAACACTTCCAATCACATTTAGAATCATCCAGAATATCACTAAAAATTATGCCAAACAGAAAAATATCACAGCATCATATTCCAGCCAGTTCCGGTTGATGCTTCTGCAATCGAGGTGATTTAGTTCAAAACACTTTGTGCATCAGGTGCCTCCTGATTCCAGTTCTAGTCACCAATGTGCTGTAATCAGGGCAAACACAAATTAATGCTGAAACAACCAGAATCTTAAAAAAAATGTGGTTTTCAGTTTCCTTAAAAGCACAACGAATTGTCTCCTTACACATCCCTCAACGGAAAGCGCAGCAACAGAAAACATTTCCCTAAAAAGCTGTTGAAATTTGTGCTGTCAGAAACATTCCTGAGGACAATTCCAGCTGTGGTTTTATCCTCATAAAATTGCACCGAGGCAGGTAAATGGCATTATTGCCATTTTATACATAGTGAAGTACATCACAGGTCCCAGAAGGCAGCGAGCTGTCTGGCTTCTGCCAAAATCAGTCTGATTTAAGCATCTGGAAATAGTACATATACTTAATATTGTGTATAAACCAGATCACAGCTCTCTGGTTGCAGGGGAACGTTGCCTGTCTCAACGATGAACCACCTTAGCAAAGAATAGGTACTCCAGTATTAGTTAACAGCTCAGAAAGAGTTATTCTTTTGAATTACTAGCATTAGGAATTGTCTAAACCTTAATTAAAACCCCTCTGTTATTTATTAGAGTGGTGAAAAACTTTCAGAAGAACTGTTTCAGGTCAGATATTTGTACGCTAACCAAGACACTTACTGACACTCATGGGTTTGCGTGCATGTGTACCAACTAACTGTACGTTGCCGTTACATTACTGAGTCCTGCAAAAATGGATGTGTGGATATTTAAAAAGGCACATTTGAAAATCTACCCAACCTTCTGGTTTCATCCTGACCCAACCTACCAGCCTTTCCTGCTCTTTGGGGAAGAGGCAATGCTGTGAAAACGAAACTCCTCCTGCTTAGCCAAAAGGTTACAAACAAATTCATATCAGTTTCATGGTGGTACAAAATCTGAGCTCTGTCCTTTGAGATTTCTGAGGCTGGAATACCTTGTTTTGGCCAGCATGACCACAGCGCCAACGAACCATTCTTCTCTTGTTTCCATCGAAATGGAGACGAACTTTAATATTGTTATTTACCTGCTTGAGGAAACACCTATCAAAGTCACTGGCTTCAGCGGCAGTAGAAAACTGATTCCACACAGCCTACCACATTTGTTTGATCAAAAGCTCCTGAAGTCAGTGGGAAAAAATGCAATTAATGTCCAACTAATTGATGGATTGGGTCAGCACTCCAGTTCTCTGCATAATTCAATGTCTATTTTCTCAACCCAGCCAAAAAACTTTAAAGGTTTGGGTTTAATTAATCGAATGCTAATGAAGAGCGTCAAATTCCCCAGGATGAAATCCTCTAAATTCTCTTTCCATCCACCCCAGTCTCCTGAAGCCCAGAGCATCCCCGTAAAGCTCAGCTCTGTACCCAGGGCTAGATGGACACTGAGGTTTCGGGTCAGACTGCAGGAGCTGCTGTCTATTCCAACATTTAAAGCGAACACAAAAGTCTCTAGCAAAGGGATTTAGGTCAGTATTTACATATTTGTCCAGTGACATTATGGGTGCTGTCAGCTAATACAACAAATGCATTTGTTGTTTTGATTGTTGATATTTCGGTTGCTTAGGGTTTTAGTTGTGTTTAGATTGTTGATATCGAGCAATACATACACTTGGAATAAGGGCAAAGTCAAGGTCAGTGCGCTGGCAGATTCATTTCAGCCGGGATGAGGAGTCGCTGGGTGCTCCCGGGGCAGTTCCCACACCACCAGATGTGCTCAGGAACAGCTTCTCTCGTTACCACTGAGAGACCAAGTTCTCATCAAGCAAATATTGCCGGGTGATGAGACCAGACAGCAGGTTTTGTACAATACGGATCTCGACTTAACTAGCTGAAGGGGTGTCTGCAATGTAACTAATGCTCTGAGAAAACACTGCACGTTCCTGTGAGCCAAACGACAACAGAAATATTTATAGGAGTAATTATTAGTGTACATTACTGATTTTTTTTTTTTCTGTTACATGTTCTCCTCTGCTACAAGCTAGAGCTATAGACCTACGAGAACAGGGATGTCTGTATCACCAGAAAATCCTTATAGAGAAGAAAAGCAAAGCTTATCATCCCTATTTTGTGGTTAAAATGAGATACAGTCAGGGTGACCCAACTTGCCCAAAATCATTCCACCTGGCAGGGGTTTAGGTACAACGGCTTCCTCAGTACCAAGCCAACACCTTCGGCAGTAATCAGTACATCCAAATCTCCCATTTAACCACTCATCAGGCTTATGCATTATCGTCTTATTCAGATGTCTACAGGAGTAGATGGTACAATATAGAGCACTCTGGTACAGCAATGACCAAGACCTGAAACCACTCTTAGCCCCATGGCTATTCTGGTCAACTCTTAATTTACATGAAATTACAACACAGTTTTCTCCACCTTTTGGCTTTTTATGTTTCAATTTATCTGTTTTATTTTCTTGATTTGTAATCCTCTTCTTTTTTACTGTTGCTACTCATAAGGGTGAAATTTAAGAGCTTTTTCATAGTGACTCTGAAAGCTCTTTTGCGGTCAGTACGGAAACAACTTTCTTACCAAACCATTTCTCTTTCTGTATTACAACATATAGATCATTACTTTGTGTGCATTCTGTTGCATTTTGTCACAGTCTCTGTTTCGACTGCACTTTAACCTCTTCTGAGCTTGGTCTTTTTTTTCTGCTATCTGTAACTTACTTTTTAACATAAAATCTTAGTCCGAGTGGCCAATCTTCCACTTACACCCCTGCAGTCCACGTTTATAGATTCAGAGCTTAAGGACAGATATAAACTTCCAATCTCCTCTAATCTCCTAGAAATCACAGACCATCACATTACATACCCCCCACATGCCCCCTGTATTTTGGCCAAGAATTTAGGTTAGAAAGAAACATTTTAGGTTCCAAGAAACTAAACCTCTATATGAATAAGAAGGCGTCATTAATCATTAGGAAAACCCGTATGGTGGCCAAC
Source organism: Columba livia (assembly GCF_036013475.1). Lineage (NCBI taxonomy): Eukaryota > Metazoa > Chordata > Aves > Columbiformes > Columbidae > Columba > Columba livia. The sequence continues at coordinate 3,362,083 of NC_088608.1, read as the reverse complement.
AAAAGAAGATACTTGTACTACAAGGTGCTGCAACTCCACATCCTCAAGGCATTGAGGATGGCTCCATAGAAGAGAATATAGAAAGAAAGGTAAATTTTTAGCTGTTTACTTTTTAAAAAGGTATTTTTGTTCTTCAAATTAACATTCCTCCCAACATGCACACAAGTTCTACCATGTTTCTCATGTTTCTTCTACGTAATGATAGGGCAACACTTCCAAAGCAACATTCATCACAAGTATCAAAGTATGGTGTATTTAGCAATTTCAGTGCTAGAACAAGTATTTCCTGCGGGGTGTCTTAATTAAGCCGGGTTATGTCTGACACTTCATAACAAAGTGAGACACGCGCACAAAGAGAAATCATCCCCAAGTCTACTTTATCTGTCCCCCACAAAATTAACGGTGTGTCTGAGTGCACCGTAGCATTCACGTCACATCATGTGCCACCTCCTTCTGAGAGCCAGCATTTACAGGAGAAATCCGTTCTCCAAAATTCAGTTGCTTCAAATTTTAACAAACATTTTTCCTAATTTCTCCCTAGACCAGGCTCCCTCTGACATAAAACCCTGTGTTTTTAGAAAAGGTAAAAAAAAGGAAATGAGAACTTAATGTGAACCTGCTTAAAAGCTGACAAATGTTCCAATTTTTTGGATATTACAAAGCTGGCATTAACACACCATGGCATCCCTGTTGGCATTAACTTAGTCTGGTTTATTTAGACTCTTTTCCTTACACCGGGTGGCCCTTTCCTCAGCACATCAGCCCTGCAGACACCCACACTGGTTTGACATGGGCTATTCAGGACCTCAAGGCAACCTAGTGCCAGCAAATTCATAGGCCCAGAGCTCAGACACAAGAGTTACCGCAGACTAAAAGAATCACTAAATATCTGCCGAAGCGCTTTGCTCAATTTGTACATTCTTGGGCCACCTAAAATGAGGATAAAACAAGTTAGATCCCACTTCCTTCTTTCGAGTTGATCATAATGTATTTTACCTTCCAGTTGCCACAGGCTACGAGGGTGCGACAAATTGGTTCATGGGGCTCAGCTGGTGCCTGTTAATTTGTCAAACCACAGTAACTCAATCGCACAGCCGAACCCTTAGCAATAGCCGGTGCTATTATGCTAAATGCCTTGTGCTAGCGATCAAAATACAGTTATAGATATTAACGTACCATCTTAGAAGTCTAATCGACTAATACAGAAACTCCGCATAATTTGTCAGAGAACTTTCTTCTTCTCCTGCGCCTCGGTGGTGGATCCAGGGGGGATCTGGCTATGACCGAGTGTTACATCTCCCCACGGACAGCGATGATTCCTCTAGGAATCCAAGAATCCAGGATCTCCTTGCTCAGACAAGCGCAAGGCTGGAGCAGGGCACTGACTGATCACTTACAATTACGGCTTTGAGCTGAAGCCTGGAGTCCATGGAGAACTCTGCTACACAGCGTTTCCCTCCAGCCACGTCCACACAAGTTAGAAACATGTTGTGACCTTTTCTATTTATTTTTCCCCCAGAAAAAAATTCACAAATCTTCATTCTTTTTTTCCTCTCTGATTTAACAAGCATACTTAAAGTTCACCATTAGGGTTTTCTTTTTTAATTTTACTATACATTTCACTTTCTATTACTTCTTACCTATTAAACTAAATACTGAGTTTGCTGTTCATCATTCGGGGTAGTAAAAGTATTCCATCCCTATAAACTGTTTGTTTGGGGTTTATCAAAGTACGTTCCACACTTTATAGCTCTGAGCTTCACCTCATTATTTCAAAATACAGTCCTTAATTGACTGAGATAATGCAAATCATTTCCTTATTGCTATAGTACCTTGTGTGTAGCCACAAGAGGAAGGCAGGTCAGGATCTCTCCTACACGCTGTAACAGCATTGGGGCCAAAACCAGCATCATGGGAAGGCAAAATAATATTACTGTGCACTAACATCGCAGCCCATCCATTTCTTTAAAACAGCCTAAATTTACTCAGCTCCTGATTTATTCCACTCCCAGTCCCCTGAAACTGGTAGTGAGGAAGTTAAAGGCTTCAGAGACTGGGATACTGGGGTGGATTCTACAAACCAGCCTGGACAGGTCCTGGTTTAACCTGAACCCCAGACAGGTCTATAACCAAAGCAATATTTACTTCGAGCCGTTTTGGTTAATACCTGTGACAGGATTAGCGCTGTAGAGAAGCCATTGGTGGCAACAATGATTATCTACTGTATGTCATGAGGTGTGACAAAAAACTAAAGTGCAAAATTAAGCTCTTTACTAGCTTAAGGAGATTTCTGGTTTAGGTGTCTATACAAGGAGAGAGGATAGACTGTTACACCTTACAAAAGAAATATTAAGGATCAGTAAAACATGGTGCAAGACACTTACAGGGCCTGGGTAGCCAGGCAAGATATTAAATAAAAGCTACTTTATAATAGACTCACAGTAAACAAATAATATGAATTATTTGGAGCTGATGAAAAGATTGCAAATTAGATATCCCTGAATGCTATTAAATATCACAGTCCCTGGGTCTTTCTGCAAACTTACTAAGAGGTTGCACAGTGCTTTTAATGTAAAATCTGTGTCTCAGGTGGACAGCAGTGATGTCAACACTTATCTTATTTCTGTCTTGCGGATGCAGAGTACAACACAAAGCGGACAGACTGGCTCACGTTTGCATTTTCAAAGGTGAGGGGGTAGAAAGCAAAGACCTCGCCACGTCCTCATCCAGCACCACGTGCTCTCAGCCTGGAGTGGGTCTGTCTCCCCTTGACATTGGCTTCAGAAGGCATCATTTTGGGCAACTCTTGATAAATTCGGGACCAAATGTGATCCTCAGTAACCTGACTGCATTTAATCTGGCAGATAAAGATGAGCTTTAATGCATCATTTGACGACATGACTGGATCCTACACAACTATGTTGCCGCTGAAGAGGCAATAAGAGCTACGTGTATCTAAATCTATCTAAATAAAATCTAAATAAATAATCTAAATCTAGCTAAATAAAAATATAGATAAATGTGATAATGGGTTATGCAACTACATTTCTACATAGGTGGCCCAGGCCTTGTGGATTCCCCTGGTGAATGCTCGTAATTCCATGACACGTTGGTCACAGACATCAGCACGACTTAGAGCTCCAAATCTGTGAGCTCGGGTGTTTTGTGCTCTTGCAGTATTTGGATTCAATCGGCCGCAACGTCAAGGCTTGAATCTCTGTTTCTGAGAGGAGAGATTTCACTCAGAGAAAAGCACGGAGTGAGTTCTTGTGCATACGGAACTATTTACATCTCTAAAGCACATCACTATGCTGCTGGTAATATGGCATGTATTAAACAAGGATAAACTTGGCTATTCAAATGGTTGCAGCCTTCCTCTGGAAATAAATATACAAGATAAAGTTGTCTTTTTCTCCAGCTAATCCAATACATTTACATCGCTCAAGGTTAATACAATTACAACCATCTCCACCAGATCAATCTATCAGTGACCATGGTTGTTGGTTTTGACGTCTTCCCTCAGGGAATTCCCTGCACCCATTTCTTCCTCAACCTAATCGCACAAACTCTGCTGATTTTTCCCTCACATCCTAAAAGTTAAGTTCCCCTGTTTATGTGCAACCACTTCTCATGGCTTCTCCTGAAGACAGGTTACATTTTCGTGCTCTTTAGCAATAACTGAGTATTGTAAACTTTCAATAGACCTTTGAAAAACCTGTCCTGGACTTGACAAAATTCCCTGTTATACTCTCTCCATTTTCTGGCAGTCATAGATGGGAACAAGTCGTACTCAGGTCAGCATCCCAGGCAAAGAACAAGGTTGTAAGTGCAACACAACTTCTTTTTGTCCATTAGAAAACTCTATCCACCGTACAGCCAAGTTTTAGCCTTCTCAGTCGCCACTGCAGAATAGTTTTAGTGATGATTAAACCAGTGTCTACCGTGCTTTTTGTCAGGTGAACTATCTAACAAGCGGCAGAATTCCTGTGCTAAAGAGATTATGCTCTGAAGCATTGAACATAGTAAATGCTGTGTTAAATTCAGCAGGTGCTGAGTTTGCATTTATTAAGCAATTACTCCCTGCGCTGATACATCTACTTTGAAAACCCCGAGTTTTCTTCTGCGGCGACTCTTCCTATGTCTTTGAGCTCCATCTCCACTGAGAAATCCACTGCTGCTCCACCAAAAGCCAAACTATCAGGCAGTTGCAGTGAAGAGGTGTTTGGAAAGCTGGAGTTGTGCTTGTCCCGGCTCCCCGTGCAGGAATGAATTTCGCTCCCTGGCTCTGTGCAGATTTGAAGGTTCCACAATGCTTGTGACTCACAAATTCTCTTTTTGTCCTGATGGCTTTTTATCACACATGAGGCTCTTGGCATTTTTGTGCTGATTTGAGATGGAAGGAAACACTTCTAAGGAATCACTGTGTTTTTTAAATAATTCTGAATAGATATTGAGAAAAATCTGTTACAGAAAGAGACTGAATGTACTTCAACCCACTTCTGATTTTTTTTAAAACTTTCTTATACATTTATAAGAAAATTAGCTTAACTTTGCCTTGAATTAAAAGCTGAATTTAACTTATTCTCTATCCTCCTATATATATATACGTTTACAATGTAGAGTTACATAGATACACTGTGTAGAAAAAACTCCCTCAGACCAACCTTTCTTTCCAGAGCAAATACATTAATACGATTTTCTAATTCAGATATATTTTTTTTTTATTAAGCACTATAGTGTTTACATAGTATCCATGTATATTATTTCTTTACAGATAACTCAGTGTGGCTTCAGTTTTCCTTATTCTTTCCTGAGCGTAGTGCCCGAGCAATTATCCCATGTGGGATTTATAAATACAGGGTTGCAGATTTACCTATAGCCGCACACTTATTTGCTGCTGAAAACCAGAGGGGAGGGAGGAAACAAGAAACTAACATCAAATTTAACCACAATAACTCTTTTTTTCATGATAATTTCTATAAAGGAAGGTGGTTTATGTCTGTCAGGAGAGACTTCACCTATAAAAATAGAGATGCCTGAGTTTGTGCAATACATTTGCTGCAACTTCCAGTGCCTGAAGCAAGTTGCTAAATACAAAATACTCTTTTTTTTAAAAAAAAAAAAACATTCCAAAAAGCAGAATATAAAAATCCTGTGTGTTCTTTCGCATTGCTACAGGGGTTAAATTGTTAATGCTTTACTTTCACTCTAGTTTTTTATCAAACTTTCTTTTTCCTCTCCCTGGGGATAAACAAATGGACAGCTTTCCTCTCTAGTATTGCTTCTTCCATTACCATCGCAGCAGAATGCATCTGAGACTATAATAATTCAGTGATGAAATACAAAATGTCGCAATGCCATCTCTCTTAAAGTGAACTGAGATTTTGTTATGCCATTTTAGGTGCACTAATAGCTCCTAAAGTCCCATGGAGTATCTTAATGTGAATTTAATGAGCTGATAGCATATAAATGACAGTACTGCAAGGGTGAAGGTGACATAACCTTTTTCCTTCTATTTGATGTTTGTGTTTGAAAAAATACAGATCCTTTCAAAGCGTACCGCATGATTACAAAGCGCTGCATCATTCAGCAAGGCGACTACCATTGTTTTAGCATTTTAAAGCCCTTTTCTGCTCCCTTCATGGCATGAGAAACAAAAGCACTTTTTAGTTCACCATTACGGAAATCAAATATCTCAATACGTTACGTCGCGGCGCATTGTCAGTATGTTCACGGTCACGTCGCGTGCACACATCCAGTGACAACCCATCATTTTTATCACGCGTCGATGTCAATACTTGTGTCACAAAACCGGTAAAAATCATGTACAAATCACAGAAAAAACATCCGTATTTTTTCCGAGGTGTCATCTTTTTCTTCTCTCCTAGCAAGGATAACGCTAAGAGGTCTACTCATCACTGCTGACTCCCGAACTCTGTGTGTCATTGTCATTTATAACGAGTTCCCTCCCCTCATTCAACAGTGTCACACCCCATTGTGCGCCCAAATCCCAATTACCTTCTGCGCGGTAATGAACTGGGATCCCATCAGCACCGGCTGGGATCAGCACCAACTTATTTAGAAGATAAATACATTAGTAGCAGACATATAGAAAACATAACCGGCAGATTAAGGAGGTAACTGAATGTATGAGGTTATTATAAAAGTTTGCTGGAGTGTAGCAATGTAGCATTTCCAGTCTAGTTTGAAGTATTCTCCTTAAAATCTTTAATTCAAACTTAAAATATGACATCTGAGGCTTTTCTTCCCCCAACCTAAACACTTAGAGGCACGGCAGCCAATTATTTTATCACGTCCATGCTAAATATTTTGCAACTTGAAAAGAAAAAATGATTAACTTTGACTTCTCTTTTACCAGATGTTACAAACGTATCACTCCTGTAGAAGCCAGGAATTATTTACTACTTCAAAACTTTACCATGAGCAGGACTTACTTCTTTTAATTTTATGCTTATTAGCTGCATTTAGGCCAATCAGGGGGATTTTTTATTTCACTTGTTCAACTTTAAAACACGAGTTGGACAGATGACGAGTTAGTTCCGAAGACAGCATATTTTCTATATTTTCTTACTGTCCCAATGCTCTCACGTTCAGTACGTAAGCCTAAATCAATTAAATTTATAAAAGTTATTTCTTCCACCAGCAGAAATAACATTTCTTCTTCCAAGAAGGATGTACCTTGGGCTGCGCCTGACAAAGGCAATAATAAATAAATAACAAATAAGCAGCTTACGTGTTTCAAAAAGTTGGGATTTTTGGCAATGCATGAAATTTGTTTAGAAAAACCTTTGCGTTGCCAGGTGACGAGGCAAAACATATCACATATGCTTAACAACCGGCTCGTACATATTTTGGCTTTCCAGGGTTTCTAGGGCTGGTCAGGCACAATGATGCATCACAGCTGAAGGAGCTTCCAGCGGGGACAAATGTTTGTCTCCTTCCAAAAGAATTTTCCTAATCCTTAAGAAAAACAACATTTCTCATTGTTTAGTGATTGAGTAAGGATTAATTCTGTTCAAAATTCATCGCGTCACGAGTCATAACATATATATCATGTTTGCCGAGGATACATACTACTGGGGTTTTGGCACATCGTATTTTTTAGTGTTTCGTGTTATACTGTAAGAAGTAGTTGGGTTAAAATGTACAAATTTCTTACAGTTGTCTGACGCCCTATCCCTGTTCTACGTCAGACACCACCACAAGTAGCGTAAAAACCTATGGATGACCAAGGATCAATTACGATAATGTGTTAAAATTTATATCCTACTACTTATAGAAGCTGCTGTTACCATTGTCTCAGCACCTTAGGATCTCTGATGTTTCCATTTCAGCAACGCTTCATTCCATTGACGAACATTTTCATTTTAGAGGAACTTAATAATTAGTTAAGGTCATAGAGGAAGCCAGAGACAGAGCAGAAAAGAAACAAAAACATACAAACAAATAAATATATATCTATTAACCCACATACACACACAAAACCCAACAACTACTCAAAAACCACTGTCCTGTGCTCAGATTCTCCTGAAATGGCCATTGTCACCAAAGCCCACCCTTCCCATCTCAAAATTCAGCCCTTGCTGTGAACATTGACACGTCTCCCACGGCCTGCAGTGGGAGTTAATGGACTTCACACATGTGAAATTAATTGTGGGGATAATTCTGAAACAATTACCTTTTCTTGGAATCCCAGTTGACAACTATTCTAATAAATCATGGTACTGCTCTCGTTATAACGATCATTAGTAATCAAATGCATCTGTGTGCTCGCCCTGTTTGCTCGCTTCAAGTAAAACTATTGAAAAAGCAAAGAGTCCAGCTCCCATGTGCCTAAAATACAATATGGACACAGAGGGCCCGACTGCGTTTCCAAGCACGCTGTTGTAGCTGCAATTACAAACTGCTTGTGCCATTATGCAAACTTTAATCTCAGGAAAAGATTCATATTCATGTCTACATACTCCACATATTCTGAGTTTTTTCTTTCTCTTTTTAAAAATTCCAATTTTTGGAGTGCTTCAAAGGAAAATCCAGCATGAATCCTGAAATTAAATTGTGTTTGTTTTGGGTTTTTTTCCTCTAAGTTTACCCCTCTTCTGACTTTGGAAGTGTTATGGAATATAGTCCTTGTAGTACTTTTCAAACCATAGGCATGGTTTCTTTATGGATGTGTCCTATGAGAACACATAATTATCATAATACAAATTATTTGCGAAGAGCTACACATTCCTTAAGAATCTTTCTTATTATTGTAGAATGCATACACACCATAAAAACAGGATTAAAAACACGGGAATTTAGGGATCAAACCTACATAAAGATAGTAATACTTCTCATTACACTCGTCGGTAGAAAGCGCTAAATCCATTTTCAAATAGTATCACTGATTTATCTAGAGCGAGTCGTTATTTCACTGTTTCTCTGTGGTACGGAGGGGCTGCCCTCATGTCCCCTGCTCGCCCATGAGGCTTTTATACAGGTTGGGTTTGGCAACTGGCATTTTTCGTCTCTCCACCCCAATCTTCATTTCTCAGGTACTTCAGGGGACACTCCAAGGCAAATTTCAAAAGGGAGCAGGGTTTCTAGGGGTGGACACATGCGGCTCCTTTCCTCCAACCTACTGCACCTTCTCCCACCTACCCTGGGGAAAAATCAAGATCACGGAGAAAACTCAACCCTAATAAACATCTTTCTTCTCTCTTTTTGAGATTATAATAACTCCTTGAATCAGCGATCCAGTAGGAACACTCCGGTTTGCTCTCCCTGCCAATAAACCACACACACCAGCCAAAAGATTTCCTAGAATCCTCATCTGAAGTCAACAACAGGCTGTAATGATGGGCAAATCAAATTTATTTAAAAGGGAAAATGAGACCATATACAAAACATTTCAGCCAGATGCACTACACCTCTACCTGTATCTATTAATATTCACTGGCTCTCTGATGCCTTAAAAATTTACTTAACTCTTTTTTTTTACTTCCTTTGCTATTTCATTGTAGATTATATCCCATTTCAGTGCCAGGCATCCATTTACACAGCGTATACTTAAGGCTGTGAGATACGATCCCAGATGAGGTATTGCCTCCAACAGAAAATGAAAAATATTCCATGCATTTTAAACATGAATCAAAGATCGTAAGTTACACAAATGCGTGATACATTTCTGCCATTCTCTGGCAGGAAAGCAAAACAGAAGTGGCAGCTATAGCAATTGTATAATGGTAATTATTGAGAGAAATAATTATACAAAAACCTGTTCAAATTATGTACAGGATGGAATGACTCAAAGCGAGAAGAATTTGAAGTGATAGTTAATACTTCAGCAAACATCACTATATGACACCGGGCAGCAAAATCCGACAAATATATCTGCTAAAATTCTTCTTTCTACCCTTTGAGACTAAATGAGACTAAAAGCAGCTATTGGTGCCTGGGGTCCAGCTGCAGGGACTCCTGCTCTCTGCAGCATCAGGGCGCAGGTTCCTACACCAGGAAAGCAGGAAGCCCTAACGCTGTTTTATTGTATAATAAACAGACTATAATCACTCATTTACAGTCATTCAATAATATCAATCCTCCCTCAGCTGCAGGTGGGTTTAGAAAATTAAACCACCACATTAGAGGTGAGAAATAGAGTGGGACGTCACAGCAGAGCCAAGCAGCTCCAGAGCTCCGAGGCCCAGCCTGATCTGTCACCTGTGTCACTACCAGTGTTTCTGCCTGTCCCCAGAGCTAAAACTTCTTGGCCGAGAGGTTTTTCTCTGTGGTCTGACTCCTGCCACCCCAACGCAATGGATGAAACACGTGGTCACTGACATTATCATCCTTGAAAAGTCAAGGAAGACTCACCACCTCTGCCCTTTTTTGCTGAGTCTCTTTCTGGCTTTCCCAGATTGCATTCGAGCTTCTTGTTCTTCCTTCTCTCTCTATTTTCAAAATCACTTCTTCTGCCGTGTCCGCTCCCTCCTTCTTTCCACCAGTTTGTAAACCTCTGTCCTCACTTCCAACAGCTGGACACTCCAGCCCAAGCCCTTCTGAAGATAACAGATTTCTCAATATGTGTGCACAAAAAACCACAAATATCCTTAATTTCTCTCTATTAGCTACAAACATTTCCCCAGTTATTTGTTCTCTTACAGCCATGTTGCGATTCCACTTCCCACTGTAGTGCATCTTATTTGAAACTAATTTGTGGCTCAGCCAAGGGCAGGAATCACAGGCTTTTACATGTGCTGTAAACACACGTTTGATTGCTGCACGTTGAAACAATAAATGCTATGAAATGAAAGTGTTATTGATTTCCTAGGTTAACAATTTAGCAACAAGAGCACAAGACAGTAAAATTATTACTTGGGTTTATCTTAAAGGTTTCTCCTGGACCACTCATACAGGCAAAGCACCACATGCACTGTCCTGTATTAATCATAATTTTTCAAAGTTTTTGTTCTAAGAGCTTTGGAAAAGTCGGCTGCTACCAAAGCTTTGTCTTCCAATGCATCACGGGTCCATCAAGGCTTTCCTTGTACGTGACACAGAGCTTCAAGAAAGACTTTAGACAAGCTGGGCTTCTCGTGAAATACCTAAAGCCCCATTTCTCAAAGGTGTCAGTGGAGATTGTGGTACTGAACACACCTACATTACAAAAACAATACATCCCACCATCAGCCGAGGTCCTACCACTGGATCCGCACTTGTATCTGTACTAAGTTTTCCCCAAAAAGAGGAAAAATAGCAAATTGCGCAATACAAAATGAAATCTGTGGCCTCTGAATATCTGATGTCACAATTAAACCAGTATGTTGAACAACTTGCCTCAACTTATTTTTCTAGTGAGTTTTCTACTGAAAAGCTTATGTCATGTTACTATTTCCTTCTTCGCTTTGCAGCCATCAAATCTAAAATCTGTTCGCCAAGTGTTTCTCTTTCATTCTTGAGGGACACAAAATTGAAAGAGTGTGCTGGAGGGCTCAGGAAATATTGCAGAGAGAGGATTAGTCCATCAGCTCTGAACCACCAGATGATCTCTTGTCAGACGCTACTACTTGCCTTTGACCTCCTCTTCATGGACCATTTCACTGTATGGTTTCAATTTTAGATCTGGTATCACGTTCACAGTCATGAATACCGTACAAAACCTGCTCTCTAAAATTCTGATTGCCAGTGAAAATGCAGTAAAAAAGCTGACAAATGCTTCAGGATACAAGTAAAAATGGCAAAGACAGAAAAAGACTGTTCTGCTGATGAGCAAATTACACACAGTGCAACTTACTCAACTTGCCACGTCAAAAGAAGTGGCTTTTTCTGAAGATAAAAAATGTTAATATTAATTAACAAGGTTCTCATAGACTTGTGGTTCTAAAGTCCAGCCCAGCTCAGAAAACATTACAAGCATTTTCTGTGCAGAGGGGAAAAAGTAGCAAGTGTTTCAGAGGATTTACAGTTAATACTGACATTTCTTTCAGTATTCAGATGTATTTATTTTCTCAATGTACATAATCAGCTCACTGTGTTCTTTCTAATTAAATTATCTTCCACTGTACAGTCCTTCAGTGCTACAGTATTCTAGGAAAATAAATATAAAACCAAAAGCCCACTGTGGACTCAGCGAGACAGCTGCCCAAAATTTATATTAGAATGGTCCTTGAAGGGAAGTAATAACATATATATTTTTAATTCTAGGTATTATAAGTCCACCAGTGTTGTTTTCTTTAATTGTTTTACCCTCTGGGCACGTCTGCAAGATAGAGAGGTGACATTACCCCTAATTAAGGGATACAGACCTGAAACCTGATTTGTTCAAGGTGCCACATGGAGCCTACGACAACCTTGGGATCTGGGGACAGATAGCCCAGATCTCACTCAAGTGTCCTACTCCTTACTGCAAATGAGCCCCCCTGGAAATACTATAGAGGATCCTTTTAATGACACTGGGAAAATGAGGGGAGGTATTTGTACTCTTATAGAATTAAATACAAATTAAACCCCCGCATACAGTGGAGGGCAAGGCAGGAGAAAAGCAGCCCCTTGGAAAACGCCATGGGAGATACATTGAGGTTTCCAGGAGCAGGAATAAGATATTGAGCTGTGTTAAAATTTGTAAATCTTGCCAAAAAGGCAGACATTCACACAAGATTGAGACATGATGGCTTTTGACTACTTCATCTACTCTTTGCCTGTCATGCACCCATGGCCGTGTGAGAACCACAGTGTGAGATGAGTGTCCATGTGGGGCATCCACAGCACCAGCCAAGGAAACACTTTAGTCTCCAATTTCCATGTATTTCCTCAAAACATCAGGTTAGAAGGATGATTTGGATTCCTGCAGTCCATATTAAACACTATGGGAGGAAAGTCCACCATTAAAGCTTGTAGCAGTCCTACCAGTCCTCAGCTAACTCACGCGTGCCCCCCACTTACGTTCTCTACACAGACTCTTCCCACCCACGCTCCACTTCAACCACATTTTGACAGTTATTTCAGCACACAGTTTAACAATTCTTCCCTTCTCATGTCTTTCACCGCGTAATACAAGCATTATTTCTGCATATTATATTTATTTTCCTATTTCATTACAAGTTGGGTCTTGGTAGGAGTTCTAAGACCAAAACCAACAGAAGAGCCTTATTGTAATAATGATTTTTAAAAATCAACTAAAAATGTAATGCAAAGCTTAAGGAAAAGAAAAGAAACATGGGTGACATGAAGGTGGTCACACAGGATCATGTCATCAGAGACACATTAAGAACAAACTGCTGTGCCCCAGTTACTGGATCACCCAGCTCCCTCTATAATATTGGTTTGGCTTTCTAACTCTTGGCGACAAGTTCCCATCTGTCTCTAAGGAAAAAGAGCAGTGGGGATCCTCACTAGAAGCCATGTGAATGGGACCACGTAACACGGGATGCTATGACAGCATCAGGGAAGATGGAAACAAGCAGCAACATCCACAAAATCCAGAGGAAATTACCCCGATTTCCCTTCCTTGGTATCTTGCTGAGTTGTGCAGAAGCTGCTTCTGACACTGCAGATCTGAGGAGGTTAAAAGGAGGAAATCAAACAGCTCAATATAAGACTAAACGTTGTAATAGCAGCAGATCGGGGGTTTTTCTCTTGTATTTTGTACGACACACACTGTGGGCACAAACTTTGCTTTCCAATGCACCGACGCTGTATGCAATTTTTATTGACAATCACATTATAAAAGCTGCCACAATTCAGCTTTTTTGCACAGTGGGAAGATGTGGGAAATTATTTGGGTTTTTGCCTTACAGGAAATTGCTGAGGTTTCCAAGACCGGAAGAAAAGGCAACTATTTTTATTGCACTTTTATTCAAAAAGGTGAATTATATTTTGGGGAAAAGGAAGCTCTCCTTCAAAAAGTCGTTAATTTCTAGATTCCCAAGCCAAGAACTCTCACTCGGCGGGTTATAAGGTCACGGATGAAGCCGTTAGCAACGCTGCTATTCCCATCGCCTTCGTTAGGGTTAACACCTTCTGCAGAGCACAATCAACTTTTAAGGCACAATATAAAACTTTAATAGTACTCATAATTAGTGCCAACTGGGGTAGTTTCTGTGATGTCTACCAGGGCCTTAGCTCGGGATCATAAATTCCATCTCACTTGGGTCAACCATCTATCAGGTGGTAACTACTGTTCCCTGCTACCCACCTGGACTGGCCATGGTATGAAGCTGAACACGGTTTATTTTTACAATATATCACAATAGATGCCTATATCGGGATATTTAGCAGCAGGTTTTGGCTTATGATCAGGGCATATTTCGTTATATTGTGAAATATATATATTGAGCTAGGTTGCTTGGATAAACTTCGGAAAGAGAAAAAATGACACTAGCACTAGTGAATGGGATTTACAACTCACGCTTCCGAGCACCTTTACTGCACAAAATCTGTTTATTAGCACAAGTTTTCCCTTTGTATGTTGTGTTTACTTGTTTCCCAGCAGGGTCTGCTGATGTTAATGGACTCACAGCAGTACATTCTACTTCTGTTATTACAGGTCTAATTCAGTCATTAACATTTCATTAATGGACTGGCCTCCTAGCTGTTTGCATGGCTGTCTAGATATTGATGAGCTTTCTAGTATAGAAAACTGGTATTTAAGGCAGACTCTTAAAGGTTTATTAAAATGCTGGCGGATCTTCATGGCATTCTGTCACTTATTTTAGAAGATAAAAGACAAACCCTTGCACTAATTTGCATTGCAAAAGTTGTCGCCATCTGAACAGAAAATAAATTTCATGCAAAAAATCCTAAGGAAAGGCAAAAAAGATCCCACAGTTACATCACCTGCATACAAGAGTCTCCAGTTCCTGCCTTAAAACTGAGTTCCTTATGAGGAACCGCACATCGGTGGGACACAAATTGATCCTTTTTCCACCTCCCAAGGGTGTTTTGCAGATCCACAAGCTCAGATTTTCTTTCAGAGTCTGAACCGGAGCTCATAATGTTCCCCACAACCCACTCCATTGGGAACAGCCTTACCGGCACCAGTGGAATTGGCCAAATTAAGTAAGAGACTGCTCAGAATAGCGGGCAGTAATTTTGGGGAAACTTGACATTATTGCCAAAGAGGGAGATTTATCACAACTTTAAGACTCCATTAATTTTCTAGATTTATCAACAGGGTAGTGGGATCTAATTGTAAAACAATCTAGGTAATATCTATTGAATAGGTAAGAGTCCTTACAAAACTGCTCGATGCAGCTACAAGGTGCTTCCTTTACCGCATCTCTGCTTTTTTTCCCCATTAAAAGTATCTTTTCAGGCACCAAAGAGAATCGAAATATGCTGCAACATATCACACGAGCGTCTAACGCAAGTACTCTGTGAAAATTACTAATTTGATATCGTCATTATGTTTGTAATATAAAATTATTAAGTACTGTCATATTGCACAGTAAATGGAACTTATATTGCTGTAATAAAATGTATTTCAATTCCAATACAACAACTTTATCATATTATTTAATGGTATTCACTGTTAAGAAAAGTAAGATAGAGCCAGGAAAACACGGCTGATGGGTACATTACGCTACAATATTAGGTCACAATATAATTTCTGAGCTTCTTTATGTGCTTTTTTACATTTATGAACACCTGCAAATTCTATTTGTTTTTGTTAGAGAGCGAGATGTTAAAAAGTAGAGGTAGGATTAGGAGCTAGTAAACAAAATCCCTGGTGTAAGTTCAGCATTATATATGCCTTTGACTTTTGCTTTATAAATGAAGCTATAAATATTATTGATCCTAAATTCATTTTTTTTAAGGATCTTACTGGCTCGGTCAGTCAGGACTATGCCAGGATGACATGAATATATCTCTTATTAAGAAACCTAAAGCTTATTATCTTGATAAATGCAGCTACATTTGAGAAATCAGGGTGGGGGCGAGGAGCACAGGGAAAGGAGGGACACAGTGTTTTAATACAAATATGTTCAAGTGTTTTTCTCCTCTGTAGATCTGTCATAGCGCAGAATGCACGAGCTACTTATTTAACAGAGGGAAATCAAAGAAAGCATGAGAAAGGATGCCAAATCCTCATCTAAACATTTTCATCTAGGTTCCTTTTGTCTGTCAGAGTAAATAAAATGAAGAAACAAACCGCAACTAGAGGGGGGGTCAGAAAAAACAGCAGTCAGCTAAAATGTCATGACTTGCTTCTCCGCAGGTGTCAACTTGACTTCACTGAAATGGCAACAACTTTGATTTTCTCATCAGGAAAAAATGTTTATTCCCTCTACCAGACCTAAGAGATAAGAGCACGATGGAACGCCGCACATTGTCATATTGTGGATTTCTGTGTGCAACTCTTCTTGAGACACGTGCTAAAAATATTTTGTGTGCTTTGCCTTGAATTGTTGTCATGAATTATTGAATTGAGCTCTTACTTTTTCATTGAACTGGCAGTCTTAATAATTTAAACACTGGTCTTTAAGAGACTTACCGTATGCTGATGATCTTCATGGGAAGAAAGAGAACCTTGCAATTATGTTATATCTGTCTTGATTTTTTTGTTGTTGTTTTTCAATGCATTTCATGACATATCATGCATTATGATATGACTGTATCGTTTTAGCACACCAGACAACTTTTCTCTATATTCAACTTGTCATTGACAATTTAGCTGGCTTTCATTCCTGTAGCCAGAAATTCATACTTTCTGAATATTCACGTGTACCTGATGGGTAAAGGTCCCATTTACTCTAGGAAATTAGGTGGGAAATAATCTTCAAAGTTGTTGTATGTGTGTGTGTGGCAATTTACGGTGGATTTGGATGGCAACCTTCTTGCACCTCAGCAATATCTGATGCTCCAAAGAAAAACCAAAAGCTAAGAGATGTGAAAGAGTTCCGAAGTTACAGCCTCACTTCTACAAAAACCTCAACTTGCTTCCCAACTAATCTGAACAAAGGGATTAGAGTTAGAAAAACAAAAAAAAGTGTACTTGCTCTATTATGACAATGGTTGAAAATGAAGTTTTTGGGAAAGCTGTTGGCAAATCACTGAGCTTAGTTAATCACCTACACTTTAACATGAATTAAGTTGTGCTGGGTCTTACTGAAGAACATTTCATGCCCTTCAGGACCTGCTTCAAGGACTGGTGTTGGTATCATGGTCAGCAACACTGAAAGCAATGGATCCATCGACTCATCACACCTTCTATTTAGCAACTACATCTCCTTCAATTCCCATGAAGACCAGAAAGCGCCTACAGAATTTTGAAGGAAAAATATTTATATTCAACTACTATCATAACTTCTCTGCAAGGGGCTGATTCTGGTTTCTGCCCCCTCAAGAGCTCGACAAACCCATGAAACCACTTAGTAAGCTTCAACCTTTGAAAGTAATTTTGCACAGTTTTCTATTAATAGACTATACAGATTTCAGTATCTTGAATTCATCTACAATAATTTCATGATCCCTGTAAGTTTGTACCCATCCCCAGCTATAATTCTGGCCCAGATTTTGACATGAACATTACTGTGGAAAGTCACTTACAACCTCTGCATTTCTGCTTAACTGTGAAAGGGGAATAAGATATGTTTTCATCTTTGTAAACAACAGAACTTCCTTAGGTGGAATATATTAAACCGAAAAGCACAAAAGTGATTTTAAAAATGCAAGTCCTTTTAATATCAACAAAGAAAACAGCTTTAAAGTTAGAAGCTAACACAAAAAACTTCAGTAATTATTCATCCAAATTCAAAACAGAGCAAATTCAGCAGCGACAAAGCCGTGAGGTAACACTCACCATCTCCTAACCAGGAACCTCGTCCTCAGCTACCAGAATGCCACCATTCACCACAGGGATTTAATGACCATTTGTTGCATATTTTTTGGTATGAGAACCATTACAATCCACACAACATCATCCTCAATCAAATAACTTCAAGTGACCCTCAAGAAGTATTGCTTTAGACTTTTCTCTTTCAGCTTCATCTCTGGAGGAAATAGAGACTTGCTTGAAAATGAACATTTTTCTAACCAGTTAAAAGTTCAGTCTATTCCTCATCCACAAAATGGTGACAGCAGCAATGAGCTTATGAGACTACAAAAAGCCAAGGTAGATATTCAGATTTCAGGAATTTTTAGGTCGGTCAAATGAAACAAAAAAAATAATTTTCCGCTAAAACTTCAGAGAACAATTCAACTGATAAGGTTTTTCTTTTTACTCAATTAAAAATTTCAAAAACATTTTAAGATATTTTTTTAAGAAATCCTTCCTGTCAAGGAAAATACTCTGTGAATTCCAGAAGCATGAAAGAATCTGAATGATAGAAATGCTTTAAATACATAACGTATTTGGTCTAATAACAATAACTTAATAATCTCTGAAATCTAACCTCAGCATTTGCACTGGTGGTTTAAGGAGTCCCTCAATCTCTATGGACTTCACCCAATTACACCACAAAACAACAACGCAAGAACCGTTTCAAAACACCTCTTCAAAACCCAGAACAAAGTCCCAATTCTCACAACCTTCCCGTGGTAGAACCAGAGATTACAAAAATGAGAAATTTTGGGAGTCAGTTGATGTTTCTGATGGATGGTGATGTGTTACTGAGGTAAAACCCAACCTCATTTTACACAGCACAACCACAGCAAGATTACAAAATATTAACTTCAAGCATCACGTAAAACATGAATAATCTGCATTGCTACAAAATTCTAAAATGCATGATATTTCTTTGCCACACATGTCCTTGTAGCCTCATAAAACAAACTGTTTCATTATGTGCCTATGGGTTTGTGTATATATATCACAAAATGTTAGCTACTGTCAAAAGTAAGGAAATAGATTCTGACATTGGAGAAACTTTTATGCTGCTCTCCTGTGCCTTTGGATCTAGAGGCAGAGCTGCTGGGCTGGTGAATCTGCCCTGAGTCCATGACCAGAGACGCCACATGAAACAGGAGTTCTCTTCTATAAACTCCAAATGATCACAGGGCAATTTGTATTTTAACTGATGGAAAGAAAAATCTCATTTAGTTTCCTTGCCTGCTCAGGAGTGATTTTCATTTGGGCAAGTCAGTTCTGTTCTTGGTAATAAGATGCATTTTTCCTCATGTAGACAAACTGAAATAAATATCAATGAAAAGAAGCAGTCTCTGTCCAGTTTGCACTTTACCACTAGTTAAAACTAAGTAGTAAACCCTCTATGTTTTCTGTCCTTCGTTGTAAAGTAGCCATAAATTGTAACCCTTTTAACTAATCCACAATTCAGACTGCTATCTCAGTTCAGTTTATTGGCTTCCAAAAAGGTTAAATGATTTCAGCTGCACTAAATGTATAAAATGGTAGAACAGCCGTTAAAACAGCAAATTTGTATAGGATATCACGGGAATATATTTTTATTTATAATATGGGAAAAGCTCAACTTTTCATTTTCAATCCGAGATAAAACTCCTCCCGTACCTCCACATACCCTGGTTAAACTGTTATTTCATGGTGGTTTGCCCCATGTAAACCCAAACATTTTCAGACTGACATACTGCTGAATTGCCAAACTCCCTTCTTGAAATGCCAGTAATTGCTTTGGAAACTAAGTAAAATTTCTTCTTTCTATTTCCCTTCAAAATCTCTCTCCTACTTGTTCAACCTGCACTGCAAGTTCTGCACATGGAGTCCTTGGTAATGATTAGAAAACCGACAATTCCAATCTGCAATGAATTTTTCCGAGTTCTACAGTCTTACTGGACATAATATTCACTGAAACCAGGTAAGATCCTGCAGTTGCAATCAATTATCATGCAGGTATAAATTCCACTCACTGAAGTTAGTATTTATTTTTGATGTTCAGCAGTAGGTGCTTTGAAAACTATTTCTTGTAAGCAAAATGACAGAGGAGTCAGCAGTGTGCAAAGTAATGCTTCACCAAATCAAGTGTTCAAGTTATTGAAATATAACATGGGGATATGTTTGAGCTTGAAACGGGTGCATCAAATCTGTTCAGTGGGCATACGAAAATTTAAGAGTACTACAAATGAGATCCACAGGTGCTGTTGGTGATAGGAATTAGAATTAAGTTTACCCTATGAAGTATGAAAAGCAGCTTAACAGTAATTTTACGCTACCTTCTCGAGAAACGTAAAGAGTCCAGCAAAAGGATTGTCATCGTATCATAGAACTTGGTCAACATTCAGGTAAGACAGGAAGAAAAACAAAAAAAGCCAGCATAATATAGGTATGTTTATTATCTTGCAAAGATATCTTGCAAAAAACCCAACCCCAATCACATGGAAGGAAACAACCAGTTATTATTATTAAAAATAAAAGTTTGTATCTCACCCGCAGTATCTATCCACCTTTTCACCTGAAATGTTTCCATTTCAGTGTCATTTTGAATTGGGCAGAAATATTTAAGTTGTTTTTAGTAAGCAATATAACCTTTTCTTGATCTGGAGGTACTAAAGTACCTCCTGAGACATTAGGAACACCCTACAAGCAAATGGCCTTTTATTTTCTGACACAACCTTGATGAAAATGGGCTGTAAAAGCCTGTTCCAGGCGCTCCCATTTCCTGCCACTCCAGGGTTTAAATAGATGACAGGAGGGGACACACATGTCACATCAGATGAACGTGGGCTACTCAGCACCCGTGTCTCCTTGCCCAATAAAGATGATTCTTCTAGGACAGAGAACCATGAGTTTAGAGCAAAAATACCACGTAAAGAGGTACTTTTACAAGCAGTATATGCACGTAGAGTGTCTAACAATGAGGTCTACGGATAAAATCAGCGAGTACCTAATGATGCTGCAGGTGCTGTGGGTTCTCGCTTCCCATGTTCTAATTGCTGGTCAATCTTCCAGCTCTCACACTCAATGCCATCATTTTCATCTCTGCAAAGTAGACACAAACATAAGTGTCCTGGCGTGGCATCATTCTGTAATGGTCTGGATGGGTATGAAACATGGGCAAGATGTAAGACTGTAGAAGAGTGGACTCGTTAGAAAAATGTACAGCAGCGTATCAGAATTGTCCTTTTCTATTGCTATAAAAATATTTGCAATAAGAACAAAGACAATCAGAGGAAAACTAAAGAGAGGTATTATTATTTTGTGGATACAACCTCACCGAAACAATAAAATAAAAAAGTAATTAAGATGGAAGGGAATTACTGGTTGGTTTAATGCATGTTAAACATTTTTCCTAGTGAAAGGTGGAAACGCTCACACCTGGAGGGGCATGTAAAATGAGATTCAAGAAGACACTGGAAATATAAACTGAGCATCAGAAGACATCAGAGCAGAAAACCTTCCAGTCTGCATCACCATGTTCCACAGCCACGGGTCCCACTGGTGCTGGTCCCCACGGCCACGGCCGCGTTGGGCATCTCAGGCCCTTTTCTCTCCGGAAGGACACGGGAACCACTTGGCCAAGCGCTATAAAGGGACCACCAGCACCTCTTGATTTGAGTGCTGGAATTTCTGCGAGAAGCAAACACCGGCAAGCAAATGCAGCTGTTGCAGGCATTGCAGAGATTTTCACCCCCGAAAACTTGGAGGCCTCCAGACAGACACTCTGGGAGGCTGCGGAGGGACCTTTTGTAGCATTTTAAAATATTTCTCAGCCTCGGGGCTGCATGTTACAATCATGTTTTGCTTGCTAACACATCACCTCTTTTCCTTTGTACAGAACCACCTCACAGGTTCACCTCCCCGGTCTTCAAGGTTCAAGGCAAATGCACAAGACATTCCCAAAGCCACGGGAACTGCGCTCGGGTTTGCAAAGATTTTTTGTGACATTTTAATGAAAACTCACTATGCTTCTAATGGAGAGAAAATACCTTAAACAGACCCTTAAGAAGAAATACAGAAGGGGAGGAAAAAAAACCCCACAATACTAAGTGTGAAGTCTGACAAGTAAGAGTGAGTCAAAAGAGCACAGCACATACATTTAAATACCAAATAACTCTTGTCACCATAAGATTACCAGGAAGAGTTAAAAGTCGGGTCTCCTGTCTGGAAAAAAGTATTCCAGGAATATATTCTGAACTTTGCACAGTTACTTTTTGTGACAAATTAAATATATAAGATTTATTGAGATGCCTCATGTTTAATAAAATACTCGTAACAGCTTGTGATATTTCACAGGGTAAATAACAGGATTGTTAACGGTATTTGTATAGCAGGTCTAAGAATAATAAAAAGTTCATTCAATAACAAACTGACAACAAGTTATTTCAGGTTATAAAAATGTGTGAGGTAAGAGTCTAAATGACAAAACACAAAGGATCAGAAGTTCTAGGGCAGACAACATTTGAGTCCAAAACCAGATCATGTTAATCCAAGTATCATTTAAACTCTGAAACCACCTGAAATAAGGAGATAGAATTTTCCACATAAATTATTTTCCAAGCCAAATCCACAACAGGACAGTGGAGACAAGCGTTCCTTTATTTCCTACACAGCCAAAAACATCTCAATCTTCTCATGTTATTCAAATCTAATAAAAGATTAATATCCTTTTAGAATAAGATAATATAAAAGTATCTGAAGATAAACACGTAACAATTATTCATCCTGGATATGTCCCTCAAAGAACACGTGAACAGAAAAAGTTCAATACTTTCAAAAAGTACGTTCTTTTGAAAACATTAACAAGCAAAGACTCTCTGAGTATATTTGACTTCTAAACACATTTCTTTTTTGGAAATGCTGAGAAGGCAGACACTTTTAGTGAGGTCAATGAGACTGATTGCACAGTGTTATGGAAAATCAGGCTACTTATTTGGGAACTAAATATGAATTTTAAGAACATTCAATGAAGTCACACTTTTGAGCATTTTGGAGCTGGCCTACATTTGTTAAAGCAAAGTTTCAGACATCGGGCAACAACTTTTCAGAAGGACAAAATATTTGTTATGTCCTTCGTAGCAAAGGCAATTCACATGTTTCTGAAAAAGATGATTTGGGCAAGGGTCGAGGTTGGCTACACGGCCATTTTTCCTCTAACAGAATACCGCTTGCAAGCCACTCAACATACTTAGAGCGTCCCTAATTCTTGGTGGCTTCGACCCTGAGATATCTAGAGGACAAGGAATGGGTCCCCAGGATGATATTTGCCACCAATATTTGCCTCTCACCTGTATATCAGCATAAAAAATGATGGAGGTGATGCAGCCTAAAGAAAGGGATGTAAATAAACACTTTCTGTGCTTTAGTGCAATTATTAACATTGAAAGACCATTCTCTCCAAAGTCATTCTCACGTATTTTATCAGGGACAGTTCATTTCCAAAGTTTTCCTGTCCAAGTCTCAGCAGGAAGCTGAGCTGTTGATATTCTTTAGGTCTGTGATGTTCACAACAACAGTAACATAAACTGACTAAAGAACAACTTTCCCCCCCAAAAAAATTTTCAAACCCTGCATAGCCAGCTATTTCAAACTACAACAACTGCTATTGCTATCAATTTGAGTAATCACTTTCCCAGCTGACAGATGCAAAGCTCTCAGTTCAGATAATGACTTTTCCAGCTGAGGAGAGTGAGGGAACGGGAAGTGTATGTGGGGATAAGTGTTTGGGAATTAGAGGACAGCCAAAGTTTGCAGCTACCTGTATTATCTGAACGAGGCTAATTTACTTCTACTGGCACATTTTTACCTGAAATAAGCATAAATAAACATTTCAAAAATACATTTGGTGCAGCAGTGTACTTTCTTACAGTACTAGGCAATTTTTAAAGCTTTTTATTTTCTGTTTGAGAGCAATATCGTGACATCAGCCAGCAGCTGCAGTATTCAACTGCACTTTTACAGGGCAAGGAGAAATGGTACAGGCTGCATTGTTTCTGGCTGTGCTTAAGCCAAACCTGCTCCCTGATTTTCAGCAGGTTTTAAGTTGCTCTGCCTCCTGGCTACACCAAAAACAACCTTTTTAGCAACACGGCCCAAGTGCAGAACTGGTAGAATATGTGTTATATTCATATGGTTGAGTGTCTTATGAATTATTAAGGAGGTTACTAACAATCAGCAAACTCGGTATCTCGTGCCCTACCCCACACTTGGGGCATTTTTATGCCTCCTAATTCCTCGGGACCTTTGGATGCAGCTCAAAAAACACAAATAATTAACCAGTTCCTAAATTATACCTCTGCCCAGCTCTTAGAGAGTACATAGAGTTACCTCTTCCAAATGGTTGATGTTCCTCATCTGGACCTGCTTCCTTGTCCATGTTAGAAAGCAGAGTATTTCATCCTGTGCAGAACAAGGGAAAAAAGGCCACGTTACATCTCCCTGGAGTTGTCAAGAGCGCAAAGCTGAAAATTTGATGGCATTTTCATGACCCAGCCTTGTCCTATAGACCAAATTGTCAAGACGGCAACTGTTAAGCCACTCTAAAATAACAGAAGCTCCATTATGCATTAAAGGAACTCAGCTGGGCTGGTCAGTGTGAACAGTTATAACCCAATATCATAATTTAGCATTTACCAGGCTGTGGAACTTTGGCTACAAGTCCATAAAAGTATCAACATTAGACTGTCAAGCTGATATGAAATAAAATATTTCTATTCATGATGACAGATTGAAATTTTTATTAGGTTTGACCAAACTGGAAACAAAATATTGTGGGGTCTTTTTTAATCTTGTGCACCTTATCCCACACAATATTAATATTGTAAAACAACAAAAAAGTCAATTTTGCAAATAACAAATAAATAAGTACAATTCTTGAGCAGCTGTATCAGTAGTCTTCACGTCAATAATACCAAAAAAGAAAATATGACAGTTTTTTCAGTTTAGCCTTATTATGTGTATTTCTGTTTCTTATCTACCTATAAATTTGCTTTTTCAAGTTAAACTTCCCACAGTCATAATAATAAATCAAATATGAGGCTTGAAAACAAGGTTTCTGTTTTCTCTCTCCTACTAAAAAGACACTGGAGGTAAAAACCAGCACGCATGAGAAAAGTAACACAATATAGATATGAAATGAAAATGAGCTAAGAAAAATCACCATAAGAACTAGAGAGAAAGGCTGTGAAATCTGATTTCTGAGAGAAAAACGGAACATGTATAAAGAAAATAGCATACAGAAGTATGAGCATGCCTGTGTTCATATCCCATGCTCCTTTTTAGTGCGACTGTCACATCCGCACACGCAAAAACTACAGAACCATTTATTTTTTTCTCATATTCATACACCTTTAGCATACGCTCATTACAACAAGGTGACTTTTTTATTACTCTAACGGCAAGCAAAAAGGAGAAGTGATTGTGGGAAGATAAGGAGGTTCAGAAATGAAGTAGAACAATGTAAAAACCCAATATCAGACTTCCACAGAATCTCTTCAGCTTTCTAAGTCTATTCTCTAATAAAACAATGTGACTCATTAAAGCACTGAGGAGGTCTCCCCGCACACACTAACGATAGCAAATGCAACCCAACACTCCACATATTGTTTTATTTACAAACTTCATTAAAAATCCACTTTGGCCTCACACCCACAGCATTACACACCAGAAACTATTATTTTGCTTTGAAACGCACCCAGTCAACTTTAAAAGGCCATTCCTCCAAATGCAGAGTACATACAAATACTTAAGGGGTTAATAAACTCTTACGGTATACCAAAATCACCGGTTTTATACCTCAACTCTGGACATTTGGAGCTCCTAAGAGAGGAGTAACTGCATTGTAGGAACGCTAAAGTTCGATTTAGGTTCCTCCATCGGCAGAATGAAGTGTGTCTTACTTCTCAGGTGTGAGACTTGGCCGCCCTGCCTTTCGCAATATATTATCCCAAAAGTGTCAGAAAATGCTCAGCAGCGCCAATTCTTACAAAACTGTGTGCGTTATAAATCCCGTGTAAGCAGGGGATTTCTTATGCCAACAACGCTCTTCAACCTTTACCTTATTACCACACTTCTTTGGCCGCTAGGAGATAAAAATCATTTAAGATTTTTTTACTGCTCATGTGCAAAATCTCCGATAAGGCTGCCAAACGCGGGGAAAGTTCAGGGCTGTTTTACGACCCTGTTTTCTTTTTTATCAAAAATTTCAATCTACAAAGCCTGAAAACACCAATTCATCGCTGTGGGATGAGGTCAGGGAAACCCCACCCATTCCCTCGACAGACCTTCCTTTTCCTTTAGTAGAAAACTTTACGTTGGCTACAGAAATATGCCCCGTCAGACAAGAAACACTTGCCCTCGGATCGAACGCAATGCCAAGGAAATTAGGGTTTTCTTTTAATACACGGTGAACTTGAGCGTTGTGTGTGCTTAAGACACATTATCTGTGAGTTTTGGAGGTGAAGTGCGTCCGTAATGAAATTCAGCTGAGCAGAAACTCTCCTGGAAACGCCAGGGAGGGGTAATGACAAGACAGGTTTGGCACCGAGGGATGCGTGAAATAAAATAACAGCGGTGAAGATTTCCAGAGAAAAAAAATATTAATTGTCTTGTTAAAGTGTATGACATGAGGAACAGGGAGGAATGGCAAACACATGTCAAAAACACATTTTATTTACCTTTCATTAGCATGTCTTCCTAGGAGAAGGCTAAATACTCCAGGAGAGGGATGGGATTTTTCCTATGTTAACTAATCCAGACAAAACTGAACGGAGATTTGCTTTCTTCAGCATTCATTGATATTAATTGCCTTATTGAACTAGCTGTGGGAACACGGATTTCCCAATGCCAGCATAAAGGATCATTATTTATAAGCTAACTGATCCCACAAATTCTACACTTAGCTCAACATTTCCGTTGGAAACGCTGAAAGAATCTTTTAAAAAATCGTTGTATTTCATACTTTATACTAAAGCACACCAGCTAAATGATACCGTTTTAAGTCTCGTATAACAGACTCTACATCAGCTCTGTGTATTATTGCAGTTTTTCCTCCCTTTATTTTTCACCCTCTCCCTTTTCCCCTGACTTACAGGTGTCCTTAGTTACAGCCATCAGTAAAAACAAAACACATATGCAGACTATAAATCTGTATTTGTGTACTAATTCATGAGAGTAAAATATCTTCAGTTGCTCCTTCCAATTTCCTCAGGCTTTCAGGAACTCAATTTTGTCCCAGAAGTTTGGTGAGCAGAGACCTGCAACTGTGGGTTCTGGCTTCAAGTAAATATATTTAGCAGAAGAGACTCCCAAGCAAAATAAAAATGACTAAATAAACCCTGCAACCTTTAATCAAAGTGCTAATTTGTCACTGTAGCCCTTTGGAGATAGATACAGATGACTCGGTCCACCAGAGTTCCTGTAAAAATACAAAAGTCAGTGACATCAAATTATAATTCTTAGTACCAAGGAGTTAATAAATGTTAAGGAGAAATCAAGAATGCATGTTAAGTTCCTTTGTTCTAATACATCGTAACAATGCTTATGGCGTTGCCGCAGCTAAGCTCAACTTTGCTGTTTAGAGATCAATTTAGGGGCTTTATGCGCTCTTTTAAATCAAAACTGAGCTAAACTTGGTGTGTAGATTTTAAAGTGATAAAAGTCTGTTGTTCTTATATTCCCTCGTCTTTATATCACAGTCAGAATCCTTTGCCAGACCCCAAAAAGGTAACTGGTTTTGGCACAGTTTAGATGCCAAATATATAAGCTACAACAGGAAGATCTAGGATTTACTTTACAGTTTTAATACTTCAGTCCACACAGAGAAAAAAATACATTTTTAGTGTGCTGAAAAGCAGCACAGTATCCTTGCAGAAGATGTACTTGATAAGAAAGATCTCATTATTGCACAGATTTTGGTTAAAGCAGATCCACAGGTGGGAAAACATTTTGGCTGGGGCTTCCAAAGCTCCACGATACTGAGCCCACATTTGAGGATCCTTGGCCAGGTGAGACATTTCCAAGCTTGCCCTATTCATGTATTACTAAAATATAGATATTTGACACAGATATTACTTAAGATTTGTATAGCAAAAAGTGTCACGTGACAGTATTGATAGTCAAAGCCTGTTCATCATAATCCCTGGGTTAAAGAGATGCCACTGACTGATGCTCCAAAGCACTTCAGCAGAAGAAAGTCAACACATATGAAGGCAAACGTGCCGCAAACTAAATTATCTGTTAAGTTTCTAGTTAATTAACCAGTTGTAAGGGTGCAATTTCCCATCTTTTCGGTACTGAGAAGACCAAACAAGCACCTCCAGAAGACAATGCTCATCTACATATAACAACCAGGACTCAACATGTTATAACATGCAATGACCAGGACCCAGAGAGCTCGGAGGGCTTTGACAGAAGAGAATCCTGTAACTACCTAACAAAATATACAAGAACTACCAGCAAACATAAAATAGCACGTATACTGCCACTAAGTCCACGTTTAGAAAGCCAATCAATCATGTCTAATGACGTGGTCTAATGGTCATATCTAATGACATTACTAGGGAGAGAACCTAGAAAGAAAAAGGCAAATATTAAAAAGTGGTAAGTGCTAAATAAACATAAAATACTATAAGAAAGAGGAACAGTTTGTTTACCTAATGTGCAAGAAGGCAAAATAAGATATGGTCCTAAAATCTCATATAAAGTACGTATCTCATCCCTCTCTTATTTTAATACAACACAACAATTGTTCTAACTAGAAATCCAAAATACGGGACAGAATTACAAGTTTTGTTATCAGGACATAAAATTGTAGAGCATCACCATAAAGAAAATGAAGCATTTAGGAGCCTCCCCTGTGTTATTTCCAATAAATCATTTTTTAGTTATTTTCTGTGTTCCCATAGCTGTTCCTTTTTGCAGAGTATTTCAAGGTTTCAGGATCTCTTAATGAATATGTGTTGCCAATACATAGTTAAGCTTAGCATTAGTTTTGTGTGTACATATATGCATGTGTGCACATACACACTGTAAACCTGGAGAACAACCCACGGCTTAGTTGGGTGGAAATGCTCACACTTTGTGTTCAATCGACGTGTTCAAAGGAAGCCTAAAAAAACCTTGACATCTCTTATTTGAATGGGGCTGGCATGGAAAACCATGTTCATATTGTACTCATTTGTGGTCTGCTTCTCAGGAATTTTAACAGATGACAATTCAAAGATAAATTTGCTTTAAAAATAAATGACGAAAAATAACTGGCTTCTCCGCACTTATTTCATCATCTCAAAAGTATGTTCAGATTTATACAATTAAAGCAGCAAACAGAAGTCTAAAAATGAAATCTGGTTTCAGAGCAGCCAGGATGAAGAAGATTCTTCTTTCAACCCCTTTGTTTTGTGCTGCAGCTCCACGGGTCACAAATGGGGAAAACAGGGGGCTCTGACCTGATTCCATGGCACAGGAGCTCCAGCTTCTTGTCTTCTCCAAGTTCAGATAATATTCGGTGGGAAACCCCATTGAACATATTTAACATGTGTTCACAACTGGGCAGGTACTTCACTGAGCCAAAACCTGCCATGGGGACACTTTGGACAATTATTTCCATCTCTGTTTGACCTCTAACTGTGCTTATCAGCACTTGTGCCCTTCTTTAATTTAGATGAAAACATGAGATTTTTTTTCTTTCCTTCACACAGCAATAGATTGGAGACTGAGGGTGTTATCCTGTAGGTCAAAAATAGTACCAACAGCCAAAACAGCTCAAATTTGATCCTGGTGAGGGGGGTTTAGGGCCCAAGGTCTGACTGCAACTCTTCATATCAGTTGTATTTATGGGGGACAGCAAATTGTCTTGTTGGACATGGAGCTGAACAGTAATTCTCACCAATTTACGAAGGCTCCACTAATCTCCTCTAAACCAAGGATAGCCAAACCTATTTTGATACTGTCTATGTTCTTCCCCATTCAAATTAAAACTTGGTTTTTAGTCTGATTAATGCAGACCGTGCCTCAATTCTAAATATGCCTTGTACCTCTCCTCCTGAAGACCATTAGCAAAAGCCAACAATACCATAGGTAAGTTCCCTGTATCTTTTCCATCCATCGCTACTAACACCAGGCTGCAGGTATGTCCCCAAAAAATTAAAAATACACCAAATAAACTATGAAGTGGAATAGCAAATATGAAAAGGGAACAAACCAGCAAAACAAACAATGCAAAAATGAAGAGTCAAATTTCACCCCTTCATCTCTGATAATGTCTCAGCTCAACTCCAAAATTATTCATTTGGCCTCTACTCTTTTACCGACTCTGAGGTATCTGGGTGCAACAAATTGGAAATGAATTTGGAAAATCAAAAGCTCGTGCTGATAGAGACATCGAACAACAATATCAAAAGCACCCTCTTTCCCCCTGCAACCCAAAAATCAAACTCAAAACCAAGAGAAAAACAAGCCTTTATCTACCTCTAGTAATTGGACTTTCAGGCTTCCAAGTCATCTCAGTGAAAATTTCAGTGAAATTATCATCCATGTTGCTGTCTCTTTCTCTTTTTCTGCAGGAACTGCACAAACCCTGTGTGTTGGCCACCCCTTTCCTGACCATCCTTACCCTTTTTTCCAGTTTTATCCTCCCAGCTCGTTACACCTCAGAGGCAAACACTTATTCATTTATTGACGTGTTTTAAAATGATCAAGACCTGCCAAGCTGCACATACAGCCATTATGATTGACCAGGTGATCTAGGAATTTAAGTCACCACTTGTTCCTTGTCATACTCGATAGTTGTGTCTATTTTTTCACCAGATTATTTGAATCAGGGTTCCTGTCTTCGTGTGTTTTTCTAGGTTTTACCACAATAAGTTTCTGACATAAATTACAGTCTTGAGATCATGAGCAATTTTGCTAATAATAACGGAAAACAATTGTTTGCGGTGAACTAATATTTTAAGCTGTAAAAACCTGGATTGATTACTAGCTCATCTCTGATGAGAAAGCAGGAATAGCTCTCTGGACATCAAAACTCAAAACTGAAATTGAAAACTCAACATGTTCATCTAAAGACAAGCAGAGACAGACTTCCAGTACATTAAGGAAAAGGATTAGAATTCAAAAGACCTTGTCAAATTGGAGAAATGACCTAAAAAATAACATTTAATTGAAGAAGGAAAAATGCAAATTTTATGGTTAGTTAGGAATAACCAGGATGTTAAATACGAAATAAGGGACATTCTGTTAAGACAGCAGTTCTGCGTGACATGGTCCAGTTACACAGATGAAAATCCTAAATGTTATGATGCTGTGGAAAAAAAGACACATAACATAGCATGGGAAATGTGTATATATATATATATATATATATATATATATGTATATATATACAGCCCTAAAAAATGTGAAATAACCTGCTGCTCTGCTGCTCTTCCCGGCCTTGACAGCACTGGACCTACCCTTAGAACTATATACAGTCGCAAAATACACAGGGCAAGAAAGATTTGGACCAACTAGATAAGAGTCAAGAAGAATGAGAGCGATAAACATGTAGAAAATCAGGTTTGCTGGGGAGGGAACAGCTAAGGAATTAGGATTGTTTGTTCTATAGAAGAAAAGACTAAGGAAAGATTACACATAAAAATACGTGTAATATGAAGTAAAGGGGAAGGAAATTCATTGTTCTCCATGACAGTCATGTACAAGAAAAACCAGGAGTCCATCGAGCCTGCAGCAAAGAACATTTTGGTGAGACATTGTGAAAAATCTCAGGGAGATGTTAATAAAATATTACTCAGTGCTAGGGCAGGTGTCTCAGCTGGACCTTCAGATGAGGTTTATTTAGTAAACCACACATCAGACAACACGCAATGGACTGTCCAGTGACAGCAGGAAAAAACTCAGCAATTAAACACCTATGGCTCTTTTCTTCGGTGCAACTTCAGAAAAAGTGTTTGGTTTTATGGGAAAAAAACCTCTAAAACAAGAAACATTTTGTGCAATTTAGGATTTACATCCTTTAATGTGAGATAGACTTAAAATCTATTTTTAACCAAAGAATCTTATTAAAGTAAGAAGATTGCCTGGTTTACTACTTGTAGTTGTTTCAAGCAGTGGTGGCTGATGATGCTCTTTATAAACAATAGGGAATAAATTTAAACAAGCTAAAAGACGTTTAATGTAAAAAACTGTAGCTTGAGAAAAAATATGTTGTTGTGGATTGCATATTTTGCATGCAATTTATGCTGCAGTTTCTCTTCATTAACCACATCTCGAAGATTTTTCAAAGCAACAGCATGAATATTATTAACATGTGTTAAAAATGTGTTTAAAATAATG
Organism: Columba livia; assembly: GCF_036013475.1. Taxonomy (NCBI): domain Eukaryota; kingdom Metazoa; phylum Chordata; class Aves; order Columbiformes; family Columbidae; genus Columba; species Columba livia. The sequence goes on along the minus strand of NC_088608.1, from coordinate 3,330,405 downwards.
TATAAAGCTTTGTGCTTAAAGCAAAAGTTTAGGTATAATGAACAAGGGTGTCTGTGTTTTATATATTGGTTTGTACGTGTGTTGATATATAAACCAGGCTATGTGTGCACAGACACACGCACATATATATTGCTTTGGAGTTCGTGTTTTAATTAAACTGAACTAGACCTTAACAAGAATATCTAATTCATAATTCTCTCATTCCGTTCTATAGATTCTTATTAGTTAAAGCAGATATAATCCATCCTGAAATGTGACACGTAGAAATTGCTAGCATCTCCTTTTGCTGTATTTCTTTTCCTACCGTTGGTTTCCTTTTACTGCAGGAATCTCAGGAAAAGTCTTGTAGCATTCAGTTTTTCTCTGTAGTATTTCCCCTTTCAAAATTGCTTTTGCTGTCATGGCATTTATAGAAATCATTGATAATGGCAGACACAGGACTTGAAAACTACAATAATTAAAAAGTAGTCTGAATAACTGACAGTACCCAATATTATTGCACAAATCTAGTCCCAGTACCGTCTCCAGGTTCTCTGCTCAGCTGTAACTCTTACGTACAACACCTTTACTATAGGAAAACCCACCTAAATACCAAACAAAAAAATAATTGCATAATCAGACTCTAATGCAATATTCTGAAGTAACATCTTTTTGACATTTTAGGCGTAAGTCTCTGAAATACACTCAGCGTCCATTAGATTTTCTCCTGTTGGTATAGACAGGAGTATTATTAGGTGAACAGAGTGCTTTCACAAATCTTATCCTACTAGTCAAGGACTAGCCTGAACTCTTCATCAGTAGCACACTGGGATTTGGTCTATGCTAAGCTTTTCAGAGAAATAAAAAAGCGTTTGTGGCTATTTTCTACCTTTCAACGAACAAAAAACAAGGTTTGGTTTGGTTTTCTTTTTCATCTCAATGGAAACAAAACCAAGATGCATCACTCTGAAAGGCTTTTAGAGTGTTTGGATGTTAATTCTCATATACTTCGGTTATTGGAATCAGGCAACATGACAAATTCTAATGCTCCTTCTGGAGATACCTGCGTGGCTGCACTATGTCTAGTTAGGATAACATTAGCCAAGTGGAAGCTTTATAGTGGTAAGTTCCTCTTGATGACAATTTTTATTTTAGGAGAGATAAACAGTGATACATTATTTACTTAAGCTTTATATGAAAAAGTAGAAAGTAGAAAAAAAAAGAAGTTAGTACAAGCAAGGAACAGAAATCATTTTATAAATGTATCAAAAACAAACCATATTTTCCCTTGAAAAAGCAGTGTAAATGTAATGAAAGGCATTTAAAAAGCATTAAGTTCTCACTTCAAATACCAGTAAAATCCTTCTCCTCCTCCTTCACATTTTTACCAAACTGATCCTGCATCTCATCTTCCTTTTCACTGTGTATCCTTTGTTGGAACAAGTTTGCAGCTCACACATCCCCGCGCTGATGTTTGTTACTCACACGTACCTGTTCAGTGATTTGGCAGAATCACAGTGGCATTTTATCAGCTTTCAGCGCTGCTTATTTCATCTGTCGAATGTTCATATTTCCCTTCTCCTATGTCATCCAAGCATATTTTTTGGACTTGGCATAACGAGGAGGCCATCTCCACATCACCGCTTGGCAGTTTGTATGCAATGTATGTGAAAACAGATTAAACATTAGCTGGAATCAATTTTACCCATTTTTGGCATGGACCAATTGAGAACAAACATTTACTGATAGCAACTGCCTCACTTTTTGGACGTAAAGATAGTACATGAGTTTCAGTAATTCCTTGAAAGTGGGAATTTTCCTAGAAAAACCTTGTGGTTTTGCACTATAAAAAAGCACACAGGCCAACGATGCACTAATTCATGTCATGAGTTTCCCAATTCACCGATAACTTCTAACAGCATTTGAAGAGCCAAAGAAGAGCAGGAGGAGGGTTCTGATTTTGGCAGCGATTGTGGCCAATCTGTACTATGTTTGTGCGGCACTGGGCACCCCAAAAATAACACCCAGCACTTGGTGTCACCTCTGCCCAAGATGATGTGAGAACCTTGGTTACCCCATGATGTGCTTTGGTGGGGTTAACCAGGAGGATACAAGAGTCCCGGTACAACTGCAGGGCATGACCCACAGAGCATAAGAACTAAAGAATCCATTCCTAAACAACATTTCAGAAGCAAAATATATTCTGACACAAAATGGTTTTAGGTCTTTCCTTAAAATTCACATTTTCTGCAGCAGAAAAAGTTTTGTATTCAGCTGAAATTTTGGCCTAAATATCAAAACTTGACACCACTTATTTGGGTCTGAATAATGTTCTGTTTGTTGTCATAAGAAAGGAAAGAAGATTTCCTGCACTTCAAAACTAATGGCTTTGTGGCTCTGTTAACCAGGCAAGCAGAGGCCAGGGGTTGGAATTAACATAACACCATCTGTCCGGTTGCTCTTTATCTAATAAACTGATTATTTTCTCTAACGTGACACACAAGAGCAGCCCACAAATATTGCCCCATACCTAAATAACTACGAAAGAAGAACAGAAAAACAAACTCAAGGAGGGTTGTTACAAAATGAGGGAGGGCACTGTCCTAAATGTAAGTCCTTCTCTGTAGGAGAAAAGGGGAGAAGGATTGTTTGGCTTTTAGCCTTCAATTTGTTTTATTTTATCATCTTGATCTGTGCTGTATGTGTGTATTTTACAAGTTGTTTCCTAAGTTTTCAGCTGGCTGGAATTCCCCTTGCACCGGGAAGGTTTGCAAGGTCAGAAACACGCCACTTCGGGGAGTAAAAGTTTCTCTTCTTCAAAGTATTTCTAAACCTGTGTTGGTAAAAACTCAGTTATTAAGTCACTTTGAAACAGAGCTGGTACCAGATCCACGCACAACTGGAAGCAGCAGTTTAAATCAGCTGGAGCTCTAGAAATTAACAGAGTAGCACTGGAAATGCTTCCAGCAAACCAGGTTGGGACGTGAAACTGGGGTACCCCAAGACTTCTGGGAATTTATACCTAGATTCAATTCTGAATCTAAAATTTGGGTGTGTGTGGTGTGCAACCAGTTATGATTGATCTATAACCAAATACAACTCTCTGAAAAAAAATATACATAGCACTAGCAGTAGGTCTACATGAGTTTGAAGGCAGCCGAGCCCACAGCCAGGCTGTAAAACACCCTGCGTCTCTCTCCACCCAGTGAACCCGGCTTCAAGTAAATCACAGCTCAGAATCAAAGTCCAGTCCAAATTAAACCACCACAGACAAATGACAGCCCCTGGGCTGGTGCGGGTAGCTCCACGTCATCCCATCCTATTTCAGACGTTGAACAGTTTTACCTGTGTGAGATGCCTAAAAGGCTTGGTCTTCCCTGCCATGGGCTGCAAAAGGCACTGCTGATGTTTCTAGGTCAGATTATTACTATATTCTTTCCTCAACCCTGCATTAACTCTGGTGACTCTGGTGCAGTCTAAATCTACTGGCAATGCCGGTTTCTGTTCTGCGGCATGACTAAGGCTGGGCTTGAGCAGATCGGATCTTAAGCCTGGATCCTTCTGAGGCTTCACCCATGACATAGCTTCAGCATGAAGTATGAAGCGAGGAGTAGAAATAAAAGGATATTTATTATAAAACAAGAGCATTTGTTAGTACCAGCTTGGACACGTGACATTATCTGGAAAAGTGACAAGTCTTTATACCACGACGCTACTCACTGGAGTTCCTGCACTACGCTTCTGCTTGTCCTAATCATTCATAGAAAGAAATTATGCAAGTCTCTCAAGCTTTTCCTTAATATCCAAATATATTTCACTGCCACAACAGAAAGGTAACCGAAGTTCACACAAAGTCATAAACACAGTGAGTCATTTTATCTTCTCTCCCCTTGTTCAAGTATCTCAGGTATCCGTTTCTGGGCTGCAACGTTATTTGCACAGTCGTACGTTTCTGACTTTTAGACCAGGGCATGTGAATCTACAAGAAGAGAACAGCTCAAAACAGCCACTTTTCTCTCATCTACCAGCAAGAAATCAAGTCTATGAGGTCTACATGCAATCCCGAATTCTTGAACTAAAAGTTAAGGCAGCCTTTCCCTGGGGAAAAGCTAACTTCATTTATAAAACATATTTGATTTCCTTTTTCTAATCTCTCCGCAGCCTTTTTACACTGCTGCGTGCTTTAATTTTGCTTTCAGTCAGAAGTTTAAAAACTTTAGCTTCTAATAACTGGAAAAAAATGGTTATTTAAAGATAACTGCAACTTGCTTAACATGCCAGACTATCATATGCTCACTGCTTTGAAGCTGCAAATTAATGACGAGCAGGAACAGTGACTATCTTTCAGAGAAAACTGACCTCTTTCTAATGGCTCATCGCTAATGTCATCTGTCTGCTGCATCTCATTATGAGAATTTCACGGAGTAAAAAAGTATCTTAAGGCTGTGCACAAATAAAAAGGACCTTCTAGTATTGAACACTTTGAAAATTTTTGATCTCTCAAAATACCTTCCTTAGATACTGGTTTCCCCTTTTGTGCATGGCACGCTGCTTATGTCATCTATTCTCTGTGACTAATTATGTTAATTTTGTGCCATAAAAGTAACTGAAGGCTGTTAAGGAATAAAAGCTTTTGAGTGGCCTTATTTCATAAACACCCCTTTTGAACAAGGCGCATTTAGTCATATTTGCAGTAACAGAAAGAGTCTTGTGCTAAAAATACAACAAAGGCTCTTGAATATGGCCATTTATTCCTACTTTATTAGGTAATTTATGAAAAGTATGAAGGGAAGCCTTTTTGTTACTATAATTTGCATAAAGCTGGTGCCCCATTAATGAGATAACTTCCTGCCTTTTGTGTACCACCAGCTGGAAATAGAAATATAGGAACTTTTCTGTCTCCCAATTACTTAACCTGCTGAGTTCAGAGTTGGAGAGTAAACAGGATTCATATCAGTCAAAGAAGTTGATTTCTGCTGCTCTATCGAAAATATTTTTATTTAATTATGGAGCCAGTGAAAATAAAACATTAAAAATACAATGAGTGTCCATCGGTTACATAGGACCAAGGCTTAAGACCTGTGCTTCAGTTTTGCACCTGTCTTTTTTGTGCTGTCAGTCACAATTAGTTGTGCTACAGACTGTAACCATCGCGAATCATGGCAGACATGTAAACCCAACATTTTAAAGGTATCTGGGTGCCAAAGGATACAGATGGGTTCTAGACACCATTTTCCAAAGTCACCTAGAAACTCGATTGGCATCCAGTGCCCAGACGCTTTTGAAAATCCCATTAATTGCCTCTCCGGTGCCTAATACTTCAGAAATTCTGATCTGGATAGAAAACTCCCTTCAGCAGAAGCAACAACAGAGCACTTCCCAATGAGAAGAAAATCCCTCATCTGTAACACTGATCCGTGTGCCAAAAGTTCAATCTACCTTCAGACTGGCTTACATGGTGCAATGGTACATGGTACTCTGCTTAAAAAACAGTCACATTAGTGGGTTTTTTCAATCACTTTTCCGCTTTAATAGCAGCATTTTGACTGCTAAATTAAAGGTATTGTTTATCAATTGTAGCATCTGGGAATCATTTATACATAAGGTGATGACTTAGCCGTAAAATCAATGGAGCGGCTCCCTGTTTAGATATTTTTACGCTGTTTACTATCTCCAAATTTATTTCAAGTGACTTAATTATAATTAGGATAATGACAACTCCTTAACAGTGTGGCGAAACATACGCAGGTTGTGAAAAAGCTACATATAGAATAAGACTCTAAATTTCAGCTGCACAGAACTCGTGTGGTTTGAGGTCGGTTTGCTGGAGCATTAAGGATTGCTCAGTGGTCAAATTGCTTGATTAGCTACACCCGCCTGATCTGTTAAACCTAAATAAAAGGTGTGATTTGCTGTGGAACATGTGGCAGGGTTGTGCTCACCATACCCCGCTCTTATACTTTGGGGGTTCCCTGTTTTCCCACCATAGGAAAGCTGGTCTTATGGCCATTCCACTCTAAAGGAGGAAAAGGCAATCAAAATCACCTTGCAGATAATAAAATGGATTCAATCCCAGTTTAAAGAGTCCTTTCACACTACCCTGGATATCTAAACAAATCACTGCAAACCCACATATCACCTCATCTAGATAAAATATGTCTGTATTTAGAATAGATGCGATATAGTAGCCACTGGCATTTTAACCATGAGCTAAACCATGACTGCTGACAGGCTAAAGGTTGTCACAGTCAAGGTCCTAATTACTCTACAAATTACAGTTAGATGGTAAGATTCATCTCCTCTTGCCTGAGGCACTGGGGTGGGGAGGAAAATCTACATGAGCTCCTTCCAGGGGCAGCAGAGACACACAGACACCTCCAGACTGGGATTCACAACTCGGATGGGCTGATTCATTCCCCATTTAAATGTCCTGAGTTCAGACTTAGGAAGTATGAGTTGAGACTGAATTTTTTTTTTTTATCCCAGCTTACACTTAAAAAAAACAAGATTCAAACTGTTCTGAAGGTGTGAGTGTCCGAATTTGAAATCTTCAAATAGTACAGAGTCACCTAATTTGCTGCACATTCCACCTTTCTGCCTGATTTCTCCCTGACACATTAATGACATCAAATATTTTGTGCAGCACCATTTGGTGCTAGAATGGGCTACTTTGCTAAAAGACTGCATGAAAAAAATATGTTTCAAGGACCTGAAAAAGGTTTGGGAGAAGAGGAAGAGAATTAAATCCCAACATATGGTTATTACTGGATCAACAGACTCATGAGTGGAAACTTAGGTAGGCTGGAAAGCATTTAGAGAAGCATTTAGAAAGGCTGAGGGAGCTGGGGCTCTTTAGCTTGGGGAAGAGGAGACTGAGGGGTGACCTCATTAATGGTGATCAATACGTAAAGGGTGAGTGTCACAAAGCTCTTCTCGGTGACAACCAATGATAGGACAAGGGGTAATGGGTGCAAACTGGAACACAGGAGGTTCCACTTAAATTTGAGAAGAAACTTGTTCCTGGTGAGGGTGGCAGAGCCTGGCCCAGGCTGCCCAGGGGGTTGTGGAGTCTCCTTCTCTGCAGACATTCCAACCCGCCTGGACACCTTCCTGTGTAACCTCATCTGGGTGTTCCTGCTCCATGGGGGGATTGCACTGGATGAGCTTTCGAGGACCCTTCTGATCCCTGACATTCTGGGATCCTGTCCTGCCGTTTATGGAGGCAGGAGCATCTCATGTGCAATGGTGGATCATAAAGTTGCAATCTAGACTAGTCATCAGTCACATGCAACACACTCTCACTCCTGACATTAAATAAACCTCATTAGTTCACAGCTCTTTTTTTCCTACTCAAAAGCCAAGATCTTTCTTACTTTTTATACTTTTTCCTGGGTAAATAGTCTTTTGACTCCCTCACAAGGAAAACTTCCCTTTCACGTGTCTCTTTGCACTGTGCAGAGGGCTGGGCCAGCCCCCCTGAGCAGGAGACTCCACAGTGTCCATCCCACACAAGAGATGCCCCTGAGGTCCTGCTCCTCCGATCACAGCATTTGTACCCACCTGCACCCAAACCAGTCTCCTGTGCTCAGGTTGGCTCTTTATATGCAGGAATAAAGAAATATGCCTAGAAAGACTTTGGGTGTTCAGTGTGTAAGATTCAATAGAACATGAGTCTATATAAAACTTGAAATAAAAGAAGCCCATTGACCTATTTAATGGGACTAGTCATTAAAGCCACGAGAGGTAAGGAAAAAACAGCCTAATGAGGAATTAAAAAAAAATAGAAAAGGGAAAAAAAAAACCTTCTCCATGCCCACTAGCCCAGGGCTGGCTTAATTAAAGTCAATGTAGAAATCTGCAAGAATAAAGAAATAAACAGTTAAATGTGTTATTTTTATCCCCATATTCCCAGCTTCTCATTCTCTGTGATTGGTTTCATTCTCAAATAAACCAACAGCCTTGTGTTTGCTTTCTATTCTCTGCCTAATTTGGATAAATATAAACTTTGCTAGGCAAACTCAGAAAATAAGTTGTTACCCTGAATACGAAGCTCTGATGAACATTGTTTTGTGATTTTGATAATTACGAATATTTATAGTATGTGGTTTAAGAGGGCAGCACTAATTGGACAACGGTTTCTGGACTCTCTTCTCAAAGCACTTAAATGATAAATCATTCACCAAAGACAGATAATGTAAATAAAGCGATAGATTGGCCTTCCCTCTCTCTTCCTTTCTTTTGATTTACACCCCAGCTCCAACAAGCTGTCTGTGGCCAGAAACCCAGTGTTACTGTGGAGTTAGAACACTGTTATGTCTGTTTACAATGATTTGGGAGACTAGAGGGGAAAAGTTTGAATCAACAAATATTTTCTACATTCCTACTGGTAACTCCAAGGCCCGTTTTCAGGGTGGTTTTTTTTTCTCCCCCCTTGTCTGTTACAAGTTATGATGTGTGGATGAAGGCTTTTTCCCATGCAGTAATGACTGTATACTGAGATTTCAAGGGGCTGTTCATGACAATCCCATTTTCTGTGTAATTTCATGGTTGTCTTCTTGAATGAAGATATTGGCTGCTCTGAAGCAGGAGGTCAGATGCTCCTGCTCCCTTTCAGTATTGTTCCGGAGTATGTTTCCTTTCAGCTGATGAAAAGTAATTCATCATTTACACCCTTGAATTCTGCCAACGCTTTTTATTTTTTTTTTGAACAACTTTTCTTTCCCCGTGGTACCTTGGGCCCATGAAAGAGATAAATAGGTTCAATACAACGCCAGGCCCCGGATCCTGGGAGCAGGTTCGGCCTCGGAGGCCCTAAGCTGCCCCTTTCTCATGATGGAGTTTGTCACCTTTCTACCTCTGCAAGTCAAATCCTGTCGACTCAGCCATCTCTCAGCCTCTCTGAAGTGGCTTTGGCACCCACTGGGGCATGTGAGCTTAAAATTGATTTTTTTTATTTTTTTTTCTTTAAAGATCTGTCAAGTTCCCTTAAGGGAGTGGGCTGACAGCCGGCCGGCCCCGCGGCCCCTCGCGGAGCCTCAATGTCTAACAGGCACCCGAGGAAACCAAAACCTTCCTGCCAGCCTTTTAGCCTTATCTTCATTTCTTTTTTTAATAAAGAGATGTTAAATAAAAGAGCAGTGGACAACTTGCCCCTTACGAGCTCACCTCTGCACGGGACAAGAGGACGTTGTCCCTCACATTCCACCCACGGCTTTCAACGCACTGGGCAAATAATTCATTGTAATGTCTCAAAAACAACAAAAAATCAGACAGGTAGTCACAGGCAAGGAAAGACAGGATGCAAAGGGAGTATATTTAAGATAGATAGTCCATTCTTTAAATAGCCACTGACATAGATGGTGGCAGCTAAAAGCAGGACTGCTAATTGGAGTAAATGGAAACTTTTGTGGAGTGAGGCTACAACTCCCAAAACTTACCTGAGCAGCTAAATAAAATTAATGTCAAAGGGAAGACCTGTCAGCAGATTAGATCACTAGAAAGCAAAGAAAAGCTTGTTACAGATACACCTCTGAAAGGGGCTCAGTCTAAAGCCGTCATTTCAGTGCGGTAATTCTAAGCTGTTCCAAGGCATATATTTAAGAGTTCTCAGACACAAAGAGGGTTAGTAATATAAGCCCTTTTTGTTTTTTTAGTAACTCTTGTTTAGAGTAGTCTCTCAGAAAAGCAAATAATCTTTCCACTTGATCAATTTTTGTCAACTTTTGGCTCAGCACATACTCCTGCTGAGGACTAAAATGTGCAATATTCCCTGTGTTGGCTTTTTAAAAATACAGTGTGTCTCCCTCCTCCCTTTGATGCAAACATTTGTTTTTAACAAAAACATCCTGTGCATCAACATTATCAATACACATTCACAGTGGCCAAAAGGATGGGTTAGTTTGCTGCTGTAGTGACAGCAGGGGGAGCAAAAATCACTGCATCATAGGGGAATTCACACTAACACCGTAATGCTATTAAAAAATCCACTTTTGAAAATAAACAGGCATCCTGAAGAAAACAATGCTTGTATGCATTTACTATTATCAGCAGAGCTAAAGCTGTAGGCTAGCCCAAACTTTGTTATGCGAACCATTAGCAAAGGTAAACAGCAGCTAGGAAAAATTACAGGTATGAAACAGAAGTCAAAAGAGAGCTGAGCTCTTTTTAACTTGTGAGGGGAGTGCTGGACACCCCCTCCGGAAGCAAAATGGGACAATGAAGATTTGGAGCTTGTCATAAGTACATTTTAATTTTTTTTAAACTGTGCGTTGTGCTGCAGGGAAGGGAATTGCAAACCACCCCATGCCAGGAGGCACCGCTGGAGTCAGGTCTCGGTGCGCTGCCTCTGATGACTTAGGGTTAGAAAGGGCACTGGTGGTGACACAGCCCTGGCCCAAACACAGTCCTGGGAGCAACCAGTTCGAGGCTCCACCAGTTCTGAGATAAAAACTAAGTTACCTGAGATACCTCCACACTCGCTGCACACTCCTGTTTTCCCTTCAGAGTCACAGGTTTGGTGGGGATTGGCCATATTGCCAGTCAGGTCACATTAAACGATCACAAAATGAATATTGTGGTATCTGTCATGTTTGTCAGTTCTACAGGTGAGGAAGCACAGGTTGCAATATAAAGCAAAATACTCCTCCTCTGTTCTACAGCTCTCCACCTGCCCATCCTCCATCCATCTGCCTCCGTGTACTCACACGCAAAAACAAAACCTGCTAAACAAAGCCGTTATGCCTTTGTCCATGCTACCATCATTTGTGGACCTATTTTTCCTTTCAATTTTCTGGAATTTATTCCCAGGATATTATCATCACCTCAAATATTTTTCCTGCAGTTAGCACTCAGTATTTCCTTTCTGCTTTTCTAATTAGCCTTCCAGTTTACTTCTGCTTATTTTATATAGCCTTTCAACTACTCCACCTTACCACATTTTGTATGTTTTTTTCAACACCTTGTGCTTATTGCTTATCTTACTCTTTACTATACAACCCTACTTAGCCACATTGGGCATTGTTACCTTTATCCTTCTTTAGACTTAAACCAGGATGAATTTCAAATGTCCTCCAACTGTTTCTGAAATATATTCCAATTTTCTTCAGTAGATTTACCATACATTATAATAAAATCCTGATAAAAATTCCTTCGCACACTTTGCATTCCCTCCAAGTCAGCCTGCCATAAGGCTGGCGCTGCTTTTTACTCCTCAACAAATACTTCAAATCAAATGATGTCGAGATCACTGGATCTTTCATACCTCTCCAGTTCAACAGCCTTTATTACCCTTGGCTCAAATCCTTGAATTAATTCAAATAGTTTCTGAAAAACAATTCAATAAAGCACACAAAGAAACTAGAGGTAATTCTATGTTAGCTTTAGAGGCGCAAGTACTCCCTCCCTAGTTTCACCTCATCGCAGTCAATAACGGAGTAATTAAAAGCCATCTTTATCAAAGTTCTGGTGCTCTTGGAGGCCTCTCTCATCTGGAAGCAAAGACGTAAATGTTCGAAGAACCATTTCAGAAAACCACCCAACTACCTTTATTGTGCTTTTACCAGAATTGACATAGCTGTGCCAGCCAAAACTCTTGCAGTATTTCCCTCTGTAGACATTCATCTCCCATGAACACCGATCCGGCTCCTCCTCCTTCTACCTTTCCTCTCCACAAACTCCACACCAGTATCTCAAAACTCAATTTCTTGCCTCAACCATATCTGTGCTATTCCAATAATATCATGCTTATCCTTGCTACTCATAGTTATCATTGATAAGTCTTTGATGTAATAAATCCTTGATATAGTATCATACTTATCCTTGCTATAAGATATAATCAAAAATGAAAGCAGAAACTTAAGATACAGAGTAAAATATATTACTTGCCAATTTTCCACAGTAACTTTTCATCATTACTCCAAAATTACTTTTTAATGCAAAGAGTAGTTCCAATCACATAGAGGCCCACATGATTCAGATACTATCATAATCACAATTAGATTACATTACTGCAATCAGGAATGGAGATCATTAAGAGAAAGAATATAAATTGCTTTAGTTTTACAAGTACTGAGCTAGCAAAATTATAATTAATCTCCATTTATAATCTTTTCTTTCATAGAACTGCAAAGCATGCTACTTTTTTTAGGCCATCAATACAAATTAGAACTAAGTAATAAAGCCCTAACTGCTACTACTGTGCAGTTCTCAATCGCAGGAACTTTCACATTACGTACGGAAAGTGTTTCACGCAAACGGTGCCCTCAGCGTCGAGGGTTTTTTCAGTGCAATAAGTCCGGCCATTTCCACCGTGAGTTTGCTGCTTATCACACCAAATGCAATCAAAACTGTCTATCCTTCCTCTGAACAATGGATATCAAGTCTGCTTCTAAAATTGGATTATATGTTTTCCGAGAGATGAGGCAATAATGACTTAGCGTCAGAGGCAAAAAAATGCGCAAATTTCACGACTTTTCAGAATTTCCACTAGAAAACAAATATGCAACACTGTCAGCAGTTGTGAGACGGCAGACAAGGCCTCATCTAACTCCAGTTAGATGCTTTTCATGTTATCACCTATGATTTTCCTCATTTTAATTCTCCATTTTGAGAAACTAGAGTATTAAAACCAGAGGCAGTCTTGCCCACATATTAGATGTACTTCTAGACCCAAACTGCACCTTTCCTGACCAATAAGAAAGAAATTATACAGAAAAGTTTGGCCCCTTTTTAAATGCGTGAGTGACTTTATCTCTTGATTATACTGGGACAAGGCAAAGCAACCAAACAAATTGTTGGAGACTTGCTGCTTTAGAGACTAAATGACCACTCCGGACCAAGAGAACCTGCTTAGTGCTGACTAAATAGCAAAGGAACAGGTTTAAAATCCAAACAAAATAAATCTGCAAGACTGCTATGTTTTCCCATGGTTGAGTAAGTTCAGGACAAATGAAAAAGCCAAGAGTTTGCACAAGACCTCCCGACAGCAGGGACATTTTTATAACAAGCAATGCCCTGTCTAAATATGTTCTTCTTTGATCTGCTGCATATAAATACTCCATCCAGGATGATTTGGAGAAGCCATGAAGAACATCAGCAGTTGAAATCCCCTTTCCACAGGGTAATGGATGCTGGAACTTTGCGTCCCCAGGATCGAGGGTTGATCACTGCCAGGGGATGGCCCAGCATGGGATAAAGTCAAATGAATTATTGCTTTGGATCCACATGGTTTATGGACTTCTCTAAGATTAGAAATCTAGAAACAACTAGAAAACTTCCAGAAAATACCCACCACCGTGGTTTCTTGTTTTCATTAAACTACTACCATTTGCAGATCCTCCATCTCACCCACTCCCCATCCAAGCCACCAAAGAAACAACTAGTTGGGATCAGCCTAAAAACTGACTTCTAGACTTCATAAGCTGACACTGGGTAGTTTATATATGGAACAATTTTCTTCATAACAGCAGCTAGTCGAATCCTCTAATGTTTTAGTTCCACACAACTTAACTCAGTACTGAAAGTTCTATTGAATATCTCCCATCCATTCCACTGGTTCCTTAGAAAGAGCACTTAGTTTGAACTGGTTTTACTCGAACCTCTTCTTTCTGAAGCCTGCTCTACTTGCTCTCACTCAACAACATCAATAATTGCTGAATGCAGCCTCTTAAAGTGTTAATACAAGTATCAACTATAATATGAAAATATATTTTCTGGCTTTCTTAGGATTTTCTGCAATTCTTCATGACAGTGAACAATATACATACTGTCCCATTTATGTAACAATTTTCTACGGTGCAGGTGATGATGAGCCCTTCTGTGTGACATGTAGCAAACACAGTGATGCTCCTGGGTCCAATGTGACTTTTATTTACCCCGCTGGCAGCAGAAAGAGGCGCGTGATGCCCATGCCTATAGTTGACAGTGCCCGGGTCCTCAGCTTCTCACAGCAAACTTCTTTTCCCCCCAACAGAGGAGCGCTGAAGTTTGTCTGAACAAAGGAAGTTTCAGATGAGAATCTTGGATGTAGGCCTTTAAAAATCTTTGTAGACTCTATTTCAGATATGCAAATGCCCTTTTGGATATGGCTCTTGATCAAGTTTTCATGAACATCCGCATTCCTCTGCTGAAAAGCGTGTGAAATCAGTCATCTACCAGACCCAAGCAAAAACTGCTTGATTTCAGTTTCCTTGTCTGCCTTTCCTATATGCCTGAAATTGTCTTTATCATCTCTATGCACTATTTATATTAAAATGTTTTCCTTATCTCCTGTAACCAATTCAGTTTGGGTCAACATTAAAACCATTCCACTCACTTCAAAGAGATCCAAAAGAATGCAAGAGAAATCTAAGGAGAAAACTATGAGCGTTAGGTAGCATCCAGCAACTAGTGTGAAATCAACATATTTGCTTTTTTTTTAGTTAAAAAGTTAAGAGCATGCAGTAGTTTACATAACACAGTTAAAAGAACAATCAATATTTAACCTACTAAAATATTACAAATCAGTAACTGGCAAAAACTCTTGATGAACAATAAAAACATAATTCGCGTGCTTAAAGTGGACGAGGGGGTTACATATGTTAAGGGTTTTTCTGCTTTGGGTTTGTGGGTTGTTGGGTTTTTTTTAAACCTGCCAGCAAAAGAACATGATCTTAGTGATATGTCAGAGATAAAGTTGAAACACCAGAATGCCCATGGCAAATTCAGGGAACAAAGACTCACTCATACAGAATAAGAATGAGCGGTTCTGTACAGCACACTGTTAACTCAGGGTGGCTTGGAAAATCACAAGCGCTGAACATCAGCAGCACAAGTACAGACACACATATTTATTTTCTTACACCTACAAGTTTTTTCCCTGGTGCAGTGGAAAAGGAGCTTTTGAGCTACTACAGTGATGGACACATTGCTGGAAACCTGATAATGAGAATAATGTGCCAGTGTTACCCTGTGTATAAGGCAGCAGAAGCCTCTGACATAAAGAGCAGGACTTGAACACTGAGAAAGAAAGAAGAACATTCCAGACACAGCACTGACCCATGTGCAGGCTGGGCAGATGAATCACATAGGCAAATGGCTTTCAGGTGTGATACCACAGTGAAATAAATCTCCTCTCCCAAGGAAATCATTAAATAAACAGGTATGAAATCAGCACGATACTCACTATTATTTGCACTACATTTGGGAGGGGGTGTCGTTTGCTTTCATGAATGTTGGTTTTTTTTAAGCTGGGTTCAGTTCCTGTTGGATGTGGCGCAGCACAGAGCACGGGGCAGCTCTGCCAGGACAGCAATGAGAGCTGGACCTTGCTGCAGGGAGCGAGAAAACAATCCTGTGATTACACAGGAGATGTTCCAGTGAGTGGTGTCTATAGCATTAGCTGCACTAATCCTCTCCCTAAGTCGGACTTGTCTTGTGATGGACAAATTATCCAGCTTAGCTAGGTATCTGGGATGGCGATAACGTCTCAGCTGTTCCGGTCCCTCAGTTTGCAGAGACTTTGGTACAGCTCCCGAAATCCTGGGTGTGCTCCCCTTTGCAGATCACCATGCACAGGGCCGAGGTTTTGGTCCTCATTCTCTGCCCTTGGGGAAAAACAGGATTTCCCAGTGCTGATAAAGGAAAATGGAACTATGTCCTAAAAAGTTAGTCATCTGTTCAAGTGGCAAAGGTGGTTTGAATGGGGGTGATCTACAAATAGGATTTATTCCAGGCACCTAAACTAAATGTGTGCTACATATTCTCATTCCCACTATATACTGGGGGGAAATCTGTCCCACAACAAAAGCCAATGTAGGACTGAGATGAGTGACTAAGTAGCACGTCTTTATTTTCCAGTTCCTGGAGAGTATGTTATACCAGTTACCACACTGGACTTATTCTCAAAATGTTTCATAAACATTAAAATAATAAACCATTAGGATACTACTACACAAAATTCCACTCTTACAGTACAGTGAACACCATGCTCATATCAGCTCTAGCACCCTGAATACTCTCTGCAAGTCACAATTTGTTGTCTTACTTTAATACATAAAATTTACTAGGGATTGAAAATATTTCTGGTAATGTAGATATAAACAGAGAAATAGACATCATTGCATTGGCAGGAAAATATGGGAAGAGCAATGAGAACTGAAGGGATGGCAAACGCCTTCTGCATATGGTTTATCACAGAGAAACTTCGGGTTAACTCAACCAGTCCACAGGTATTTACAAGAGTGAAAAGATTTTCATAATAGACACTTCAACAGCCCAGACACGTAAAAATCACTGGACAAAAGTTCAAGACAGCCTTATGTGAATAAGGTAAAAATACATGTGTTTTTTAAAAGTCAAAGTAACAAAATCTCCTAACAGCTTGCCCTAGTTGTGGGTTTTCCATCAACATGAGTTCAAATTAAAGCTACGTTTCTAAAAGATATATTCTTCTTTTGACTTGGAATTAATTTAGGGAGCCCTACAGTCTGTACTGTGCAGGTCAAACTACATCACTGCAATGCTTCCTCCTGACCTTACGAGTTATAAATGGTTTAGTGACCAAAATACTATCTTAAAAAATTAAAAATACTCTCTCTAAAGGCATAGATTTCAATACCAGAAGGGTTCAGTCAGTTCTTTATCATTCAGATGTAGATAAATTGAGTCCTTGCACTTTTCTCTCTATCTCATTCTCATAAAATCCAAGTCCTGTCTGTTCCACATAGATATTCATGACATTTTCTCACAAGAGCTGTGATTTACTCCGATGTCTTCAGCCAAAAATATTTCTGCTCCCCTCTGTGTTATGTGCTTGACTAAAATTAAGTGGAAATAAGGGGGATAGTAGCGAGAAAATAAAAACAGCATCAGGAAAATCAATGTCACAAATACGTTTTTTTAACATCTATTTTTTAAGAATTGAAATTAACATTGTTTTGTTAAAAAAAAAGTTGAAAATGTACAATTAAGAAATATGTGCTACAGTAATAAGAGAAATCTTTTCTGAGGAAAAAAAATTACAAAGATATTTTAAAACTGATTATTTCAGGAAAACCAGGTTAAAAGCCAAAAGACATAAAGGAATAGAAATCATACCTTAAAATGAAAAGTTTTCTGAAATCAGAAGAATTCATGCAGCCCAAGGTATGTGAATTCACCAAAGATGGCCTAAATATAACAGGAAAAAAGCAACCTATTGAACCTCCTATAGACACAGTATATATCACTAGGTATTCTGGATACTCATCCTTACATAAGTTATCAATTTTTTTTTTTGTGAAAGTAAAACATCTTGGCAACCTAATAAAACTATTTGGATTCTTTTTTGTTTCTTCAAGAGTATACCATATACTAGTGAATAGTATGATTCGAGAGAAGCCTCGTCCCAAAATAACATAACATTTGAAAGTGTAGACTTGTGTTTTCCAGGGCAAAAATTATTAAGTATCAAGGTTTCTATCAGGGATGGGAAGAGACTAATTCCAAAGAAATTGAGAATTTTTTTTTTGTATGTTACCTGGAGGTAATATTTAGTATTTTTTAAGAATGAAGTATTGGTTACTTTTTCTATAAATTCACTGCTATAAGAAGAATTAGGAAATATTTTTGTATTTTAGAAATGAAACACTACAAATTACATAGAAGCAACTAGCTGAAAATCAATTCAATTGTCCTCCAGGTCTAGCTCTAAGTTACAGACCAGCAATGTCACCGTGTAAATAAAGTTTTAAATACCCAATAAAAACAGCCATTGCTGAAAACAGGGTAAAAGAGCCTTATTTATGCTCCAATTAAAATCTGACAATGCAGAAAAAAAGAATTGATTTGGCACAATGACCTGAAAATTACTCATGTGTCCATGAAAGTCTGTTGTGTTCCTGGAGAACATTTGAGGACGGGCCATGGAGCTGTTAGTGAATCCATCAGGAGCCGAAATGGTGAGTTGTACTACACAGTCCGCACCTTAAGCTCAGCCTTTGTAAGCCTACTTGTTTTAGCCTTATAAAATATTCCCCTTCCAAAGCCACCGAAGTTCTCTTGTGGACTTTCTGCAGCTGGAAGTTCCATCACAGTTGGTTTTGCCTTTAGTTTTTCACATGAGAATTATTTATGGATTGCTTAGAAAGTATTATGGGGGCGAGTAACCTGTAAGTAAGAGGTTTGTATCCTGGAAATGTTTGTAGTAAATACATCAAAGTGGACTGCACAGTATCTGGGACCTTCACATGATGAGATAGGACTTTCCCCTTCATAATGTAGCCTTGTAAACTAAAGATAATTGGAAATCTATTGCCGTAGTTCAGGTGAAATTATTTCAAAGTACTTTCATTTGTCTGTGAAACTTGCTACAGTTCGTTTGCAGTAACCGCAGATATCTTCCGCCTTCCAGAATGCTTTTTTAAGTGAAAGGAAACAATGATTGTGGGAAGAAAAACATGCATTTTAAACCCTTCAGTCCTTCATAAGAATGTCACAGTTTTAAATAAATCATTTAATCTTTTTATATAAGAAGAGGAAAGCAGATACAAGGCACATCCTTCCCAAGTCTCCAAATCACAGGTTCTTAACTAAGCTCTTTCCATATATTTTCCCTGAGTGAAGCACAAATAAACAAATAGACAAACGGATGGATGAGTAGATAGACAAACAGACTGATAAGGGGGTTCATTACTTCAGTCAAAACACTTCATTACCTCATTCTTCCTACATTAAATAATACTCAGAATAATAAGCAGAATTTTCCAGGGCTCTCTTCCAGGCTTTTTCATACACTGTTATTTCCATTCAGAGCTTCCCTGCTGTTACTAGATCATCATTAACACGTATATACACTATATACATACATATATGTATATTTTATATATAAAATAAGGTTAGGAAGCTTGCGGGGATGGGGAGAGCAACATTTGCTGTACAAGATGAAAATCTGTCCTGCAAAACTCACAACTTGAAAAATGACACTTGCCCAGGCTCCTGGTATCTTAAACTAACAAAGGCCTTTAGAAGTTTAAGAGTCTAAGGAATTAGGAATCTGGAGACATACTGACCTGGAAAGGCCTCTTGCTTCTCCTATGAATGTCCTATTGCCACCTCAGGAAAAGGAACCACTCTCACGCCCCCCGTGCTTCTTTCAAGTAAATGGAGTGGAATAAATACATAGGTTGGGATAGGATTAAACTAAGAACAGCTGAAAAATACAGACCAAGATGACAGGATTTTCTCCATCTGCTTTTTGACATTTTCAAGACACATTATCTTAGTCATGTATTCCCAATCCTCTGTTTCATGACAAAGTTCAACTTTGACTCATACCCAGGACTTCATTACCAAGAAAGGGCTACAGACTGGGAAGGCTGGACTGGGTATTAATCACTGGCCAACCAACTGCATCGCCAAAACTTGCTGGATTACAAAATGCGCATGTTTACTTCATCGATGGCAACTCAAATCCCAGCTTCAGAAGTTCCAGGTGTTTTGCTAAAAGCCAAGCTGTGACAAGTTAACATATTTCAGATTTACAAAGACCAGGATAACAGAAGGAAAATAACATGCTTTGTCCCTGTCTCTGTTATAAATCATTTAGTATAGATTTTTTTTGCCTAGAATTTCACAGGTATTAAGCAGAAAAGCATCTTTCCAACACTACCTGGGTAATCTATTTCTACAGTGGTTCACTGTACCTAAATAAAATGCATAAAGATACTGAAAGTTGTTTGTTTAGATGCTAGAAAAATAGTTGTGCCAATAAACACTGGCTTTCAGCTCAGACTAATGAACATAGTCTAATACCAGTGTAACTTGCTGAAGCTGAACCTAAATTTCTAGCAACTGAGTTAAGTGAAGTGTAATATTCTACTCTGTTCAAAAAAAAAAAATCTGATAAGTATCTTTAGTTAAACCTCATAGGTAATTTTATATACATAAATATTATGTGTCTATAAGCTGTAACCAATTCCTGGCTCCCACTTTCTTGTGGGTCAACAGGTTTTCAACTAGTCAAGACAAAAGTGAAAGGGCACCAAAGGAAACACAGACTCATAGAGAGCAATGGGATAGTAATTGTAATGTTTTAGCTCTTAAATTTTCAGTATTAATCAATATTTACTGTGCCAGTACCCAATCAGAGGTTCTTAAGAATGTGCTTCTGGAGGATCTCTTGGGGATTCATTCAGAGTCTGAATAACAAGAGGGATAAACGTGAAATTTCTGTATCTCTGCAAGGTGGAAGAAATCTTGGGTTTTAGAGCTTCTGTTTTCAATCTGAGTGGAAAAGAAATGAGAGAGGCTGACAAGGAAGGGAGCTGTTTCACCAAGAAATATGGGGCAGCAGACTTCAAAAAAGGTGAAAGGTGCCTATGATAGCAATGGAGTGAGCTCTTGATACTTGCTATGAGAGCAAGAGGAAACTAAACTGTAGAGAAAGAAAAAATAGGTAAAGAGTTGAAGAGTTCTGGATTGTCAGGACAGTTACCAACTGAAATAATATGCCAAGGAAGCTAGGAAATCTCTATTACTGCAGGCTTTTAAAAAGAATAAAACATTTGTCAAGACTGCCCAGGTGTTGTTGATCTTACAGGGATGCATTAGGTGACCTCACAGTCCCTCCTGCCCTATTTTCTAGGACTGCTGATTCACATCTCTCTTCTCTGCCTCCCTTCATGTCTTTACTGTTGCTATCAGACAGGAATGTTCACTAATCAATTCTATCCCTACAGTTAATGCTGCTTCTCTATGCAGACAGTTGGCTTGAGGAATTGGTTTCAGCCATGACCAAAACAAATTCTTAATAAAAACACTCAACATATGTGAATCTCTCCTTCCTCACTGCTACCAAGCTGGGGCGTAGCACAGACTGGGGCCACAAAGATGACTTTGGATTAAAAAATCCCATAATTTATGACACCATTTATGAAACTACTTCTTACAAGATATCTTTACATAATTTTAAAAGAAACAGGTATAGGTGCTGTCAACCTAAATATATCAAGTTTCTTATGGTTATGAGTATACCATCAAAAATGGAAGTATATTACAATTACAGTTTTAGTTACTTATAATGATATATTTACAACCTTAAGGATTTACAGCTCTTTCTGCTCTTCGCATTTTCTAGCTCTCCTCTCTTCAAAGTCACTAAATAGTTCTTAATCATGTTTATACTGTACCAACGGCATATTGGTGCCATATCCATACAATATTTTACAGTGCTTTCTTCAAGGTTTAAATAACAAACTTTCGTACAGGTGAATAAAACACCCTTTACTAGATACTCATGAAACTAAATATAGGCTTATTATATTATGGAGAAAGGCCTCGGAAAGTTCAATTTTCATTTGAAAAAGCCAAGAGACCTGAAAAAATATTTTTATAGATCATATAACATTAATTTCAATTAAGTCATTTGCTTCAAGAAAGAATATTCCTATCTAAATGAGGTTCAGGAGTTCATAGATAAATATGAAGGCTTAGATTCTTTCTTGCTGGCATTTTTATTTTCTTTTTAGAAAGAATTTCTATTTCCTTGCTGAGCTCAGACAAGCCATGAAGGATTTGTTTCCTTTACCATCCGATGGCTACACAGGGGGAAGAACAGAAACGTTCTGGGTATTTGCTTTTATCTTGCTGCCCTTTTTGTTCTAGACATTATTTTTGCCAAGTTAATAACTCAATAATAGCAAGTGGTAACTCAATAATAATTACATTTGATCGTGTATTATATAGCAGGGTTTCATCTGTCAATCTTAAAACGCTCCTCCAAGGAAGGAAAGTATTTGCACCGTGTGATCATACCCAAGATACAGACTCATGGTGTAACGTGCTCAAGGGCAGACGAAGGCCGGTGTCACAAATAGGGATATATATGACATTTCCTCCATCTTTCCTCAGTTTCCTCCATTGCCAGGCCTTTTGGCTTCATCATAAAAGCAAATGCTGTACAGTTTGGATACAGCATTCCTATCTACATTGCTACTTTTTCAGGATAAAAACACCCAGTCAATAGCAGCTATTAGCAATGTGTATTAATAATGTATTAGCAATTATATTAGCAAAGATATTAGCAATGTATGACTGGGATTAACTTTCTACAATGCTAGAAAATGAAAATCAGAGCAGGTCACAAATACCACTTTTAATACAGACAAATTCCAACCATGCTTGCGCGTAACAAAAGTATCCTTATTGCCTATGCCCTTACTAGAGGCTATTTACATGCAAAATTCCTACCTTCTATCAGGTTGCTACACTATTACTGGGCAGGACGTCTATGTAAAGGACTCATATGAGTATTTTACTTCCCATACTTTCCAACACACTAACTGCCTATTTGCCAGAGTAATAACAGGCTGCCGTAACATTAACGGTGCATTCAAATATTGAGCTGGTTTGAAAGACAAGCACATACACACCATTTCATAATGCTGTATTCAAAAAACGCATATAATTGTAAAAAAAAAAAATAAAGATTTTGAAAATAATTGTATAGCCCCATAAGACAAGTTTTGCAGTAAGATATATAAAGATGTGCCAAATTCAGGAGATTATATCAGGACAGCATTTAAATCAAAGCAAAAGGACTTCTCTTAACTTCCATGGGACATGGAATTTACTCAAATCTATAAATTAGCTCAAAAGAATTAATTGACTGCCTTCTATTTATACCCCATTTTACTTTTCTTCATAAACTTTAAGAAAAAATATCTGATTTCATAAAAATATTCCAGCAATTTGATCCCTCATAATATTAGCATACTTTTAAAATGCAAAATCAGAGTTAAATGTTTCAAAAGCCAGCTCTTTAGTGCTGCTCTTCAAATGAAATCACTGGTTTAGTTGCTGAACTACAGTTTAGAATCAAATTTTGTAAAATATTGCACAAAGGAAAAAATAGCTAGTTAATGAAGGGCTCTATATAATTTTCTGTATAATATTAGCATTTCAGGCAGCATCCTAACGTGTGCTCCTTTTGTAGAGCAGATATGTTGCTGAGATATTCACCGCTACTTAAGTAATCTCATATTCAAGCTACAACACAAGACAGTGTTTAATGTTCCAGAGCTTCAAATGATGGAAGAGAGGGGTCTTGAACCAGATATGCTGACTGGAAAATAGCACTAAATGAGTTGTGAGAAATCCAGCATAGACAATATCAACCGCATCTTGAAGGTCTTCTTTTAAAAATTAGCTCGGAATATAAGCGACATTACAGACATCTAAATTTGAATGCTGATTCCATAGTTAAATGTACACTTTAAATGTGAGAACTGGGCAGTTACTTGCCATGAAGTATTTATGTAAATGACTGAAAGTCAGATTGCCAGCAGGATGGATCACGTAGTTGGAGGGACTGAGTCTCAAGGACAGAACCCCATTTGGCTCGTGTCACCGGGATGTCACAAGATCTAATATGTCGTGGCAGACCACGCCATGGCCAGCACACGTTTCCTTACCATTCATATGGTTCCTGGCGCAATTGTTGTAAAACACACTTTGTTAACAGAAATATTTTGATTTTGTAAACAGAAATATTTTAATTTTGCATCTGACACACAGATCTAGCACTTACCATCAATTTATGTGATCAGCTTTATGTTTTGCTACGTGGGCCGGATTCTGTCTCATCGTGACTGTGTCAATTAGGTCCTGTTTTTGGAAACCACATTATTATCTAGCATACTAATATAGCCATAGAAGTACCTCTGAAATCAGCCCTGAACCAAACAGCTTGTGCAAAGAGGAAATTCAAGTGAAAGCTTCTTATCCAAGTTTGGGTCAGAAGTTCATAGTCGCCTTACTCTGGGAAATCAGCAGCATCCTTCAAGAATGAAAGGGATCACCTGAACATGAGTCATAAACATGAGCTGTCCTGTTGGACTCCTGTGCCGGACAAATGAGAAGTTCAGAACCGGCAGAAAATATGGGGTTTGGAAAGGCAAGACAACATTAGACTGGGATGCAATATCCCTGTGAAAAAGTGTGCTTTGTACTACAGTACAGGCTCTACTATATCTTTGGAGGTCTTCCCTCATGATCAAAGAAGCTGCTGGTGGCCATGGACATTCAGTCTAACAGGAATTTAGGCCAACCCATAACTAATGAGAGACCAAGGAATCAGAGGCATTCCAAAAGTTGCTGCACATGTGTTCACGTACACGTAGACACAATGTAGAGAAAGACAATGTCCCACCAAGATCCCACCATGTTGCTCCCAGACCTTCCTTTCGCAGGCACAACTTATGGTTGAGCTGCATGCTGGGTCGGCCGCTGCTCCATAGGCTGAACCTACACATCCACCAAACAGAAACCACACGCATGAGATGTGTGCATCTATAAACACACACTTGATGTTTTTCTCAATTCTCATCACACGTTTCATTCAACAGACTTATTAATCAACCATAAGAAATGAGTTAAGATGTTGAAAGAGTCATGGCCTTTGTTCTGTGTCAGTTTTGTTGGCTTAGCTGACATATAGCTACGAGGCATGACGGATCAAAGTAATTAAAGTTCCAATCATTTACCTTTCTATGTTCAGTGTCAAGACCGCTAGCCTTCACCCCGGGTTCAGAGCATTTTCATATATTTTTTAACATGCTGTAGCTGCGCCATTTGCCTTGTTGTGTTTAAGAATTTGACAGCATTTCCATTATAAAGTTTGTATACCAAGGCTTGAGATTCCCTCTGGATTCCAACTTTGCACAGAAAATCGCAGACCACAGGCAATCCAAAACCATGCTAGGATTTGCTTTTCCTTTTTTCTCTTTGTACATTTACTTTAAGGTAATTCACTCAGGTTTGGCCGTCAGAGCACAAAACGTCGCTGGTTCTGTATCCCTTAGTTTCAAGGTATAATTTTTGTGTTCTGTGAAACTTAAATGAAACTTATTTTGTTCCTGTCATGAAATACAGTAGGCAGTTAGCCTGAATCTTTACCTTTCCACCATACACATTATTTATAACTGAGTGTATGAAAACATTTGGTCTAATGGAAAACTTTGGGATATATAGCAGGGAGTGTTTTCTGGCTATTTCAAGAACAGGAGGTTGGTTTGTATTGGAATCCAAGCATGAATTTAAACAGAAAGTGCTACTTTTCCCAGGTTAGAGGAAAAAAAATGCATTTTTATGAAGTTGAACAGATAATTGGAATCTTGGAAAGAGTATCCACTAACTAAATACAAACAAGCCTAAGTTTAAAAAAAACAATAATGGAAAAGCAAAATCAGGAATGAAATAACCCACAACCAGTGACAGTGACTGTCTCCTCAAGTCTTGCCCTCTCTGTACCTTCTTCTCTTTCTCCAGAGCTGGTCCATCAGGCTATGGAGAACAAAGTCGTCTACTTCTCATCATGGTTTTTATAGGACCTTGTACAGGACTGGCACTAGACATTTTGCAAATTTTAGTTAAGAACCCTTTGCACATTATCAGATACCGGTGGCTTGTAGTCTCCCATGTCCCCAAGTCTCATCTCCTGCACACAACTTTAACACAGGGAAAATGAAATCTGCCGGGTTTTCTACAAACATGTAATATTGGACAGCTTTATAAGCTTTGCTTCCACAATGGTCATGCCAAAACTGAGGGCTTTATTATATATTAGAGATTGAGGATGGAGGTTTAGAGGGCCCATTATTTGGCACAGCAACATGAGATGTTTTGGGAAATAAACCACGGTCTACATGCAGTACCAGACCTTCACCCAACCTGTTGTACCACCACATAGACCTCATGACTCCATAACGTACAGACTCCTCCAGGCTTGTATCAGGTCACCAGAAACACAGTCTGGAGAAGAAGCTTAGGTGGCTTCAATAATATGAGTGCAAATGCTCCCAAATACTTGGAAGGATTTGAGAAAACAGTGGCAAGGAGAGATAGAGGAGACATGAGCTGCCTTCTTCTACATTATGCACTGAATAATAAGAACAGAGAATTGTTTGCAAAAATCATTCATGGACCGAAGGAGGTTAATTCAAAATTAGTTTCATTTATAATAAATACCTCCACCAGAATTTTTATAAATAAAACACCAGCCATTATTATTCTACTATGTATTTACAAGAAAATGGCAATTCTAACAAACAACAGAAGGACATCTCGTTCCTCAGAAGTTCAGGACTGAAACTAAAAGACACTACCTACCTTGTCAGAGTCATTACAGGCCCATCTTGCTTCAAATTCAGTCAACATATGTTTTACTATTTACCTTGATAAGAGTAGAATCAAGCCCAAATTTCTGTCATTCCTCCCATAGGCATCTCCCTTTTCTCCCTTCAATGACTTTTTAAAGTTCCCAGAGCATGAAACATCACTTTGATGCTGCATCACATCCAGTTAGGAAGCTCTGGCATGTAGTGTTACGTTTAAACCAACATGCAAATGTAATCAGGACTGACACGTCGTCCCAATAACGCAGTCACTCAGCTTTGAGAAACTCGAACGGACAGATTATAAAACAGAGATTCACACAGCCACAGGTTTGTGCTTTTGCAAACAAGTTTCTAAGTCAATCTAAAGTTTGTGAAAGATCTTAAAGAATGATGCCCCAAGCCTGCCAGTGTTTAAGAGGCATATGGACATAATACATAATATATTGCTTTAACTTTTGATCAGCTTTAAACTGGTCAGGCAGTTAGACCAGATGATCAGTGTAAGTTCCAACTGGAACTACTCAAGCTTCAGTCTTTAAAACATTCATTCAAGGACCTATACCGGGCTCTCAAGGTCTGATGGACAGTCCCACAGCCTGCACGTTGCCACCAGAGCATCTGAGCTGCTGTTAAAGCTCAATGTCCAGCTCTGAGGGTTTTCCTTCTTCATCTCCACAACACTCACAGGTTTAACCAAAGATTCCCAAACTATTGAACCCAAGAATTGTAGGAGGAGGAAAGAGAGATTTTCTTCACCTCTTTTCCAGCTAATTTTTGTTAATATTTATTAAGATGACCAGATTGTGCTAACGGTCTTTTCGAAATAGCCTCTGCTGTGTCCTGCTCCCATGAGAGTGTGAAGTCTTTCTTCCCCAATGCTATTCTGTATGATTCACCCAAAAAAGGCTCTAAACACTTTGTTAAAGCAAATCTCATATGCTGATGATTGCTCTCTGCCCCTGTCCTCTGTATCTGGGCTAAGGACAGAAGAGGGTTTGACTATCTGGTCTTTCAGGTCTCAAACAGCACATCCACACTTGTGTGGGCCTCTGTGTAAGTGTGACCCACCAAGTTTTACCACCAGTATTGATTTTGGCTTTACAGTACTCCTGCTATCCCTATTATAAAGAAAATGGAAAAGGCACAGCTAAATGGCTTATCAAGCCTGACAAAAAAAAAGCGAGTGTCAGAGCTGAGAATAGAAACCAGAACACCTGAGATTTCACTTCTGGAAACGTTTCCCTTTCCTTTGAATCTTTGTTTAGTACTGGGGCAGGTCATTTAAAATCTGGGCAATATTCAGATATTCTTTCTTTCCCAGAAGGAAATAAAGCTTTACAGGCTCACTTTACAGAGGCGGCCGGTCCGTTCGGACTGCCGAGGTTTTTGCAGCTCTCACAGGACGCTGCAAAATCCAGCAATCGGACCTGAGCAGCCGGAACGATTTCAGAGGAGATGGCAACGCACAGAAAACAGCGTGTTATCTAAAAACAGGCTCACACAATATGTTCCTACGGACATCAGAAACTAATCTTTGAAACGGTCCCCGATGAGAGCCGGGTTGGCCCGAGCCGCCTTCTGAAAACGTTCCAATTCCTCCTTTGCATCCGGTGTGTGTTTATTGGAGAAAGAATAAGTTCTCGTTTAAATTCTGCACATGTATTTGCACTGTGACCTTTTTAGCTGTTACCTCATGGCTATATCTGAAATTGGTAATAAAATGCAACTCATGGTAAAGACCTGCTAGGTGATTTTATGCAACTATAATTTTACACTCTCCAAAGGCAGAATATGTAATTCCTTAAGCCACACACGGGAACTGGGTGATGCTGGGCTGGATTTTTGTTTGCAAAGCCAACACCGTGTGAATAAAGCCAACTCCATACAATGATAGAAATAATGACTTAAACAGATACGCATTTTCACTGATCTTGATTCAGGGTGAGAAAACGATGTGAAGTGCCATTGAAATGAGGATGCTGCACAAATACAAACAGCTCCTGCAGCAGATGATGATGCACGATAGTGGTTTTATACATGTTTACCTATAACTGCTACACAAGTGTTTCTGAAGAGTCTCTTCAGCCGGCCACACTTTAAACAATCTCCAAGACATCCTACTGATGTGTGAAAGAAATACAACTGGCCAGTGCAATTAATGACCGACAGAAAATCTGATTACATACAACCTTCTCCTTGTCTGGTATAATTTTAATGCATTCCAAAGTTGTTCTGCTTTTAAGACTGTAGTAAGGAGCCTTTGTGTTAGGTAGTGGTTAAATGCAAAGGAAGTCATAATATGAAATACAAATATTTAACATCACTCTTGCTCCCCATAAAGTCCCCGTGCGCAGGATCTTGCCACACACAGAAGAGCATTGAGCTCAATGGAGCTCTGCCCAGCCACAGGTTCAACTTCACTGACCCAACAGAACAAACAGGGGAAAACTATTCAGATGGAGAAACACCACACACATTTTCTACAGAGTGAACACACTCCAAGTTGTCCTAATAGCTTGTTTACTAAAATAATAAGGTAAGCAGAAACTGTGCCTGATTCTGTGGCCCTCTCGTCAAAGTGAAATTGTATTTACATCAAGTAACCTTAGAGTATACTTAAAATGACTGGATTTCAGAAATTTTTGGCTGGTTGGGAAGACTCTGAGCAGGATACAGAGTCATCAGGTTTTGCAGTATGTTCCAATAGATCTGCAGATCTTGGGCTGTCCTGCAGGTGAGCTCCTAAGGATGGTTGGATCTGGAGGACAGCAATGGCTGGAGAGCTGTCAGTTTGTGTTTTCCTAATGGAAAAGCACTTGGAAGAATAAGCTACCACTTTCTGGTAGAAGATAGAAAATAGGCATTTTCTTTGAAAAGTAATACACATATTTCCTCCTAAACATAGCCCTAATGAGCTAACTCTACTGTCGTTCACAGATTAGCGGGAGCAGAATCTAAATCACAAGTTTGTCCTATCCTACGTTTCCAAACACTTATAGTTCAGGTTCGGAGTCCTTTAAAACACAGACAACTATATCCATGCCTCAAAACAGAGACCATACATATAGATGTTGTCAGCTTCCAATTAAAACAAGACACAGATAGCCAGTTTGTGCAAACGAGTCCATCTGGAGACATTTTTCTCCCCTAGAGAAAGTATAAGGACGTCCATCCTCTGCCTATGATTGTGGGTCTTAGATATTGTGGGTCTTAGATATTCCCTAAAAGATCTGAACAATCAGATCCAAATTCCTTGCGTACACAGAAAGGCAGAGCAGGACGGAAAAGTTATTCAAAATCAGATTCTGAAACAGTCATACTGTGTTTTCAAATCAAGCTATGGGTATATTTCTAATCATTAAAGAGTGCCAACAAGTACTTAAAACCTTAAAAGACTTAGCAGCGAGGTGGAGGTACAGCAAGATAGCAACAGATGAGCCATCTGGAGCACCCACAGGTACTTCTAGATCTAGATTTGCTATGCAGGGAAAGAAATGGGGATCTGCCATTCTGAACTGACAGCAATATTGCAGCCCAGCAGGTACGTGGTGAGATTTAAACTACAGGCATACCTTGTAACTACACCAGCCTCTTGCTTTTCTACTACACATTTATTTATTTCAGCTGACAACTGTC
Organism: Columba livia; assembly: GCF_036013475.1. NCBI lineage: Eukaryota > Metazoa > Chordata > Aves > Columbiformes > Columbidae > Columba > Columba livia. The sequence goes on along the minus strand of NC_088608.1, from coordinate 3,300,661 downwards.
TCCCTGTTCAGATTTGTAGGCACACAACACATTAGAGAAACACTTCAGAGTTCAAATCCAGGTTTCAGTTCAGCAACCAACACCAATACAGCAAAGCCCTTAAGCGCTTCTGGCACCTTCGCTGATCTGAGAAGTACCATAATTAGTAATACTGAGGCGAAAGAACACACCATATCTGGATAATTCTGAGCTTACAGGCAGTTCCCCATGAATCAGAGCAGATTTTGCAGTAACAGAGATGTTTCATTCCTTTTGTTGGATTGTAGCTACACCAAAACCACTGTGGAAAGACGCCCAACACTCCTTACATTGCCATGAACTTTCTAAGCGTGACTGTCCCACACAATAATTCTATCTACGTTAATGTCAACTCATCTCCAAAAGCATATCAGATAGCTATTACACTTCATCTAAAACCTCTTTTCATAGGTGACAAGACCCAAAGAGATTTGCTAGTTCATCAAATCAATCACACTATCATATCCAGTTCATAATTGCGGTCTTAAACTGATCCTGGCTTACCTTACAGCCATGTTTTTGCTCTCATAGTATGATTATTCTGGAACCTCACCTTTCTAATGGTTAAAAGCTTTCTACTTCTCCCACAGTTTGTTAGTGGTCTATTTTGTTGGGTGTTTTTTTAGTGCCAACACTGCCTTTTAGCTCAAACATACCTCCATGAACACGTCAAAAACAAAATTGGTGCACGTGAATGAGCGCATGATAATAAATCTTAGTCGCAGGTGTGCTGGTGTTTTGCTTTATGCTTCTTCGCTGTGCTCAGCTCAGCCATTGGATGCTATTTCATGGCTGATTTAAACCTAAGATCTCAGCAGCCCTTCTCCTCAGCCGTGTCCTCCTCCTCGTGTCAGATCCCACAACCGTACGCCTGCAGGTAGGCTGGCCCGATTTACCTGTCTCATTGAAAAACAACACTGAAAAGCAAATTGGAACATAAACTATGATTCTTGGGTTTTGGAGCTGATCCAGATGAGGAGAACCCTTCCGGCAGCAACCCGCACAGAGCAGGCAGTGAAACCTTGAAAGCAAATCCCTTAACGCGTCTGCAAACCCCAAAAAGCATCCCAAGGAAATGACACTTTTCCTGGTTTAGATGGAGACCAGGATTTCATTTAGAACTCCCTCAAATAACATGAAACCTTCAAGGTGCTGTGTCACTATAGGAGTGAGAGCAAAAAATAGAAGTTTGGTCCTGACATCCTTTGAAGTGTTTAATCTCAAAAATTTCTGAATTCATACAAGGTCTCTCTGCAGCAAAGCAAATGGATCCATATTATCAGACACATTTTCACCCAGATGTAACTTTCTGCTCCCAGACCACTGTGTTTAGAGGTTTGATGTCATCATGTCACTACCACAATAAAGAGGTTAAAAAACATTCGTGTCAGATTGTTACATCACATAGGTTTTGGATGGATTTTCTTAAAAAAATATATATATATTTGCATGTTCTTTTTGGTTTTTGCCAATACAAAACCTGATACTTCTTGTTTTTCCTGAGAAGTATCGTGGCTTTACACTCAAGGTACAAATACACAAACACCACTATGAGGATGTAAACAACAACACTACAACAAACACTACTGAGAAACTCAGTCACCCATGGCACAGGAGGGCTCAGTCCCTGCTCTCTGGTCCAAGACACTGAGCCCAGGGGGGGACAGGGGGACAAAAGGGGATAAAGAGCCAACAACAGCCCCATAGACAGAACCTCATCACCGGGCGGTCAACTGCCACAGAAATTGAGCAGGAAAACAGGCTGTTGGTACAAGTGCAGAGGAAACAAAACCAAACCAAAACAAATAAAGCAACCACACCAAAACAATAGCAAAACACAATAGGAAAAAACAAACAAAAAAAACCAATGCAGGCTTCTCTTCAAAAACTTCAACAAACTACCCCAGTGAACTAGAGAATCACAGGTTGTCAGGGATTGGACAGGGACCTGGAAAGCTCATCCAGTGCAATCCCCCCATGGAGCAGGAACACCCAGATGAGGTTACACAGGAAGGTGTCCAGGCGGGTTGGAATGTCTGCACAGAAGGAGACTCCACAACCCCCCTGGGCAGCCTGGGCCAGGCTCTGCCACCCTCACCCCAAACAAGTTTCTTCTCAAATTTAAATAGAACCTCTTGTGTTCCAGTTTGTACCCATTGCCCCTTGTTCTATCATTGGTTGTCACCAAGAAGAGCCTGGCTCCATCCTCCTGACACTCACCCTTTCCATATTGACAACCATGAATGAGGTCACCCCTCAGTCTCCTGTTCTCCAAGCTATTGCTTTAATTGCCAACTGCTGAACTATTAAGGCAGTCCTGGCCATGCTGCTGAGTTGCTGAAAAAAAAATACAGAATCACAATCTCTGTTTTTTCGGTAATTTATCTCAAAAATATAGAGATCCTTTTAGGAAGGTGCTTTACAGAGAGAAAAAGATGATTAGGTGAGCCTGTGAGGCTTTGCTAATGTTCCTGATAACCAAATGCTATATATTCTCTAATTCCTTATTAAAAGATACATATGTAGGGCTTCATCAGACCAACACTAAAACCAAGTTCAATGCCTGAAGATTTTGAAAAGCACTGAGATATACATACATACAAGATTTTAGAAGCATCCTATGAATGAGGAGAGAAAAGACCTATTTGGACTTGAAAAAGTTTAGGTGTTCAGAGAGGAAAAAAGACGGTACTTGAAAAAATGTCACAATCCAAACAGTTCTAAGGATCATTTTCGACTGAGTTTTACACAAGGGTTCAAGTATTTTACCTCAATTAAATTGATCAGCTAAAGTATAGCTTAATAATTACATATGATCAAACAATGGCTTTCAACAATTATCCTTTCTGTAACTTCAAAGATGAAGTGGAAGGTGGATACCATCTACCCTGACTTCCCAAATAATAAAAACTATACATGTAAGTTTTAATTAGTAAAATTAAAATGGGATTTGAAATAATAATTAATAATAATAATAATAATAATAATAATAACAATAATAATAATAATAATTTCTCTAACCTTTTGCAAGTTGGAAAATTTATCATTATTCTTTCCCACAGAAAATTTCAGTTTCGATCAACTAGCAGTTCTGGATGCAAAGGCTTTAATCAAAAAGTTTGATTAATTGCTTTCACTGTAAAAGCCATGGGACTAATTCACATAATGAAAGCACCCAGATTTGATATCAAATCACTTTTCTACAGCACTCTCTACTCGTCTAAAACACAAAACTTGCCAAGCCAAGAACAGAGGTTTCACTGGCAATTTTCCATGTTCACAGGACTCTGTTGAGAGGACACGTTGCTGCAATGTCCAACGTCACCTGTACTTCTGTGTAGTGACCGTATTGATTCTTTCTGTGAAGTCTAAAGAAACAATGACTTTAGGTAGTCTGGAGTCTGTTCAACAAGACATTAAAAACAAGAAGTTAGACGAGGTATTGGTAAAATTATAAATCAGCAAGGGGAATTTGCCCATCCGATGAGGACCAGTTTTTCCACAGCACTTCTTCATGTGGATCTCCAACGAGAGAAAGCTCAGCAGAAGAACTGAGGAAAACCATAGACATGATGTTTTGATCATCTCTGACAACTGGAGAATGAGGAGCACAGTCCTGGTGCACGTGGATGGATGTAACTGCACATCAACAAGCGCTCTAGATGACAAACAGAAGAGCAGTGCAAAAATATACTGTGGTTGGCAACTGCGGGTGAGGAAGAACTTCTGGCATCTATGAGCACAGAAGCTCATGTGGAGGCAGGTGACTTACCAAAGAATTGCTTCTTTGCAGCTTTAACAAGTGATTTTTTCCAATGTTGATGATGCAACCAAACTAAATATATTGTTACAGTGAGACGGACAGATGCAGTTCATATTTGAAGTCCTGTCCCTTTGATTCACAAGCAGTAGACGTATGATTAAAGTCTAATGGCATCAACAGTTTTAGCATAATGCTGTGAAAGAGAATATTTGCTGAAATATTTGTCCGGCTTGGATACATCAACTAAAACAAAGAACAATCAGCCCAGGATAGTAAGGCGATGTGATGGGTAAGTAGATTGCAATCACTGTCTCCTGAAAAATACAGAAGCCAAGTGAAGTTTCCAGAGAGGCACTGACTATAGTCTCCAGTTACTTAATCAGGGTTTAAGTGCGGTCACAGCTGCTGCTGAAATGTGATGGAATTTGGACTAAGGATAAGGGAAATATTCCAAGATCCATATCAGTCATCAAGGTTATCTGGTGGGCGACTTAGATCCAGTTGTAGCCTCCAGGCTTGCACAGACATGATGGTGGAGTTTTCCTGCGCAAGGATAAGTTCACAATATCCAGGTGGTCAAGAAAAACTCAAGTGACTGCAGGTACATTTTCCACGGTCTGTGCCCATCACCACAACCTCGGTCAGCTCTGAACAGTGATGGGGCTTCACTTGGGCATCACCCTCTCCAAGACAACCCCATTCCTGGTTTTTAAGGATTGAGCGAAACTTCTCCTGAGTGTATCCACGTGAGCACAAACATCCTGGCCAAACACCAACTCAGATATTTATTTTGCCTACCTAAATGTCCCCGTTTTTGGTTGAATAAGGTATTCATTTCCAAAGCTGTTACACGGTGCTGTTAACCAGCTGCAGTATTTCACCCCAGAGATGGCAGCATTTCAGTTGTGGGTGATGCGATCCAAAGAGTTTGAATATCAGTTTAATCACTTTGGCATCCTTCAGGAACAAAGTCACTATTTAAATGTAAGATTATTGTAGAGAATAAAATTGTCAATAAATGTAGTAATGTCTATCTCTAACTATAAGCAATTATGGAGCTAATCTCCAACTCTCAAAAAATAACACCAGATGGTATTTTTCAGAAAAGTCAAATGTAGAATATTATATTTTTTTGCATTTTTGAGTACATCATGATGGCAAATAATATTATGTGAATCCTGCAAGTACAAGAAAAATCTGCAAGTATAACATTCTTCTCTTCCAGCGAACATCCTGTGAATTCATAAATATTTACATTTTGCAAGTTATAATTATGTAGCACTGGAGGAAAGGAAAAAAAATAAGTGACTGTATATACAAGTTTATAAAAGAACATTCATAAATTAAAAATACGCATTGTTCTGAAAATGATACCTACTGTGTTTTTCGTGTCTGTATGCCAAATCATAGGATAGCTTCCTACCTCCCTCTCAGTTGGGTAAAAATAATACTTGTAGGTTTGAACCACTATTGATTCCTTATTATAGTTTCTATTAATAGTTGTAACTCATTATGTATGAAGTCATCCTTGTAGGTATTTGCTACAAGGGAAAGAAAAGTTTGCATTGCTGCAGAGATAATCCTCTTTCACAAATTGACAAACACAATTACAGATGCACTCCAAATATATATTTTGTGGAAAAAACACAATTACCTAAATTGGTACAGTTACATGTTATCTTGTTATTGGGTTACTCTAGTTTGTTTGTTTGTATTAGTTGGCTTTGTGCAGCAAGTTATATACAAGAGGATAATTTTAGCAGTAATGAATCTGAACCGCATGACAGTCTTAAAGTTGAAATTCTGATTACGTGAGTCCTATTTTTCAGCAACCGGGGTAACTTCGTTGAGGACTATTTTTATTGAAGGAATTTTACCATTTGATTCATGAATAATCCATGAACAGATGTTGATTTTTACAAGTTCAGTTGTTATTTGAAATTGTTTGTATACTTTATACAAACATATCACAACCTCTGGGTTATTTGTGTATTTTTTCTTGTTCTATTATGGTTTTCAACTCTGTAAGACAGAGTGTCTCCTCATAGAAATAAATCCTTACCAATGCAAGAAAAAATGGTTGGACAAGTGACTCAGGTGTATGATTCATGATGTGAAGTCTTTTGGAACAAAAAAAGTCCTTTATGGCCAGAAAAATCAACATTTACAAATAGGAAAAAAATATAAGAGAAAATAATTTGTGCAAATGCGTAATAGACTGTAAAATGGTCAATTCCTTGGAATATTCTTATAAAAGTAAAAACTGTGCATAACTCCTTGTGGCAAGTAGAAAAGAATTTCTGAACACCCAAGTTACTTTGATATCTTAATGGTTGTAGAAGCATCTTTTTCCCTCTCTAAAGCAATTGTTGAGTTGTATTGTTGAGATAAAAAACAAAACCACAGCGGCAACACCTTTCCCTTGTGGACAGTCCTTAATTTTTGACTGGGAGCACTTTTCTATTGTCCCCAGACTGTTTCTCACAGACAAACCAGACGTTTCTTCCTCTCGCATCCCATTTCCAAACGCGTCAAATCTGCACATCGCCATGCGGTTCATCACGGGAGAAGCCTGTGAACACAGCAGGCGACTTCCTAACGGTAATTTCTACCTTGTTAACTTGTGCAATATTACACTAATTCCAGACAATCAATGCCAGATCTGCCACAAAGGAGGAAAAAAAAGTCGCCACGAGCATTAGACTCAAACAGGTTTCCAAACCACTTAAAGGAATTAGATCCAAAGCCCTTTTTCCTGCATTTATATATCACAAATCCTTCTCTCTTATCCTAGAGGTCCATCACTTTTATGTGCCTTCCTGGCAGTCACTGGACAAACATATATTGAAAAACAGACCACAATTTGATAAGGTAACTCAGTGTAGTTTATTGGAGCTGAACCTCTGGGTTTCTCTGGCTGCCTGTGGAAGATTGGAATGATATTCTAAAGAAAAACAATGGCCAAAATTGTCCTGATCTTCAGAAACTTTACAGGTCTATCCGTAGAAATGCTCTGGGAAGTGATTAACTTTTCTGTATCGAGACACGACCTTAAATAACAGAAATTAGTATTAATAGTTGTCAGCAGGAGGCTCTAGAGGGCTCCATACTGGCTGCCACGTTTATTTATGAAGCGGGGGAAGGCAGGTGAGAAGGTTGTTGGGATGTTCTGCTTATGTCTATTACTTTTCAGAGCTCATTTTTACATGAGTAGGAAAACGTGAAGCTTGGCTGATGACCCAGCTATAAGAAACCTGAATTCTGCTCAGGAGCACCAGCCCAATACCCCCAACAGCTAGGGATGAATAATAAAAACTCAAATTCTAAGTGAGTTAGAGATTTCAATTTATACCTGCAAGACACATTAAAATTTGTTTCTTTTTCACTCTTTTTTTTTTAATGCATGTAGTTTTATATTTTTTTTTTGATAGCTATTAGTGCTAGTTTTGTGTGGCAACCGCACAATTTTTATTCCTGAATCTCTCCCTGCGCAGCATCTTCACGGGAGCTCGTAACTGAGTCATTAGACCAGGTAGGTTTATACGTTACTACATATTTCAATGTCTTAAATATATAATCCCCAGAGTTGACAGCACTTGTGTTGCAATGACCTGCAGTCATCTGATCAACTTTCAGAATACTTACTAGCTATAATCAAATATATTCTCATCTCTTATTTGAGCAAATCAAACAGAAATTGAATACATTTTTTTATGAACACTAGCAATATGTTCTCTTCTCTGATAATTTTGACATTAAAATTCCATTTTAATAATCCCATCCTTCAGGCTTTGCAGACTCTTAAGGTATTAAAGTAAAAATTATCCTAAGCAGTTAGATTATAATGTATTTAAAGATTAGACATTTCATGTTGAATATTAACTGCTCCACTTCCCAGGGAAAAAAAATGATGCAGGGTTTTTTTTCCTTGTATAATTTATACATTTTTTGATAGGTTAACTATACATAGTTCAAACCTTTTATGAAAAAATACTATAAAATATACTTATAGCCTTGCATTATATTAAAAAGCTGTATATAAAGGTATGAGAAAACATTTTCACTTAAATCGTTAGCATATTTTTATCCCTTAGGAATGACTGCTCAATCTCAACGCAGCCTATCAGACTTGTGAGCTGAGGCAAGATTGCAAATATTTTACTATCTAAGGAACTTTTATTTGCATGTCATAATAGATGGCACACATATTTGGACTTTAGGTTTCACGGGAACACAAAATGTAGAAGAACTACCTAATCATTTGAAACAAACTACACAAAACCAGCTAATTTTTAGCCAAATTCTTAAGTATTTTAGGTATTTGTCTAACTCATGACGATCCATGATAAAGGATTATTGGAGCGGGGCAGAATTCTGTATTTAAAATTGACCAGCAGGAGAGTGTCCCATAGCCAGAGTGGTTTATACCACTGCTTGCTCTTACCTCTGTGACCTATCACAATCCATGGATGGACATCTCCATCCTCACATCTGCTCCTTTCTAGACACGACCGCGCATGGCTCTCTTGACTTATTCTCCGTTTGTCTCTTGTCATTCACTGTCTCTTATCTTTCAGTCAAAAAGTGATGTGACAACTATCAGAATCAAATAAAACTCATCAATCCAGCCTGGAACATCAGCAGTTGTGCACAGAACTCATTCTGCAGTCTGTGCCAAGGCGATGTGGTCCATCACACCTCTGTAGGAGCCCTCTCTCCTTGGGGCATCAAGGAGAACACATTAGAACCCGCTGCCCCACCTTTCTACTATTCTTTCTGCCAACAGACTAACTTTGGACTCAAACCTATCCTGCTGCTTAGATTCAACCTGCTTATATATTTTTTTCTTTGGTGCTTGTTCACCGTGGAATGCTCAGATGTAGAATAACCATTGAGCAACAGCTCTACCCACCCATTACCAACACAGATATGGTCCACTTGCCACAATAAGCACTGGCAGAACAAACGAAATGTCCATCTAGAAAGTCAGTGTAGAATCAGTGTCACACTTTAAGTTCCCCCCACTATCTTATTCTGCAATAGCTTCTCTGTGTAGACAAATCTTCAACTAGAGGAAAATCTTTCTTTTTGGAGTTTCTACTTCTAAACACGCAACTTACAGTGTAGTTCGAAAGGACACCACCCTCTTCTGACAGTTGTCCTGGTGGCAGTGACACCTGATGACCCTCTCCAAGTGCACAGGGTGTTTCTCCTCTTCTTGTATAAACAGAGGAGAAAAATCTTGTAATACAAGAGTCTTTTTCCATTAGTAGGTAAACAACATCAGAGACAGCCTGGCTTTGTTTCCACGCTGTATGACACCATAAATACACACCCTTTCCTGTACTATTACTTGATCATTTTTTAACAATGTGCTTATGCTATTAGAAGTGTATTTTGGGTTATTCCTGTGGACCATTTAACATCTTTTCTTTGTCCTTTTGCCTTGCCCTTCAATTTTGACCATGATGGATCTAAGCATATTTAGGACACTAAGGGCAAACTAAATTGTTGTTTATACTGTTAAATGTAAAAAGCATAATAGTAGGGTAGTGTCTATATTCTGGGAAATAAGTACACTTGTCTGATTGTTATTACATATCTCTTTTCCTGAAGTGTACTGAGCAAATTGTGGAGTCTCTGCTGAAAAAGCAGTATGAAAGTTTAACACAAATCTCTACGGGATGTGTCAACCTGAGCACACACTAAGCTACTCAAAGAAAGACAAAAATACTTGTGCTTTAGGAGAGACGCTCCAAGAATGATTAAAGAGAACCAGTGCAGCCCTGGAACTGGTAAACACAGGTGAGTGACAGACATGAGTTATCTCCTTCATCAACTACCACAGCCTGTACCTGGTGTCATCATCTGCCCCAGTTCCCCACTCAGCTCCTGGGGCACCGCCAGCCCTGAGATACCGGCTAAAACCAACTTCTGCTAATGATGCAGCTCCTAGAGAAATGCCCGTGAAATCTGGAGACAGGAACCTTAGCAGGCCCTGTCAGGATCATGCAATCACAGAATGGTTTGGGTTGGAAGGGACCTTCACAGCCCATCTAGTGTCCCCCCTGCCATGAGCAGGGACATCTTCACCAGCTCAGGGTGCTCAGAGCCCCGTCCAGCCTGGCCTGGGATGTCTCCAGGACGGTTCATCTACCACCTCTCTGGCCAACCTGGGCCAGGCCCTCACCACCCTCAGGGGCAAAAAGTTCTATAATGAGCCACCAAGACTTTTTCCAATCAAGATACACGATCTGGTGGCCTGTGCATGCACAGGCTGCAAATCCATCCACAGCTCTGAACACACACACACACGCACAGGCTGCTCTGCCTTCCCAGATGTTTTCTTATTAATAATGAGGTCATTCACAATGCCAAAAACGTGGCCTTGTAGTTCTCCAACACACTTGGAAAGCCACAGAGTGTTTAAGGGGGATAGAAATATTAAATACAACATACGTATAAAACACAATAAATCAAATGAATTTGTTTAGATGAAAAGCACTTTTTTGTTTTTGTCAGCACAGCAATTGTATATTCCACAATTACTATAATGTTTTCTGACATAAAACTGCTGTATATCTGACTGCTGTATCAAACTCAGCCTTCTGGTTTCACCTCTTCTTGCTTTACAGGACGGTAGTTAAGGAAATATCTGCATTTTACAGTATTTCACCATTTCCAAGATCAAAATTAAAAAACGGGAAATATAAAATTGGAATGGAATAATACAAACCATTACTGAATCCGTTCCTTAAAAATATTGAGAAAAAGAACAAAAAGGCTCACTTTTTTGAATTTCTGCACTGAAAACATGAGCAAAGCTGCTGTAATTCCTGACCCCAAACAAACCAGGGGACAGCCATTGCTTCTCCCTTGGAAAGCTCGTGGCATCACCCTCAAGATCATTCCACTCCTGTGCTTTTGCTTTACAACTTCGCATTTCACCCCAAAATAACATCAAGAGGTCTAAAGCCCAGCACCAAACAGCTGAATCTTGCTCCTACCATAATGTTTTAGGGTCTCTAAAGATGGAGACCCCAAAACAGACCTGCTGATGGAGAGCAAGGGCTGGTCCTACACCACACCATCTGACCATCACAAAGCAATGGGGAAATGCAGCTTTATATTTTATTTCCAGGCTCATGCAGCACCACCTATGGACAAAACCCCTACATTTCTCTGGAGTATTTGGGAAATGGAATGTACTCCCACCCTTGTTACCGCAGCTTTGTGTGCGCTGCTTTCCCTCCCCACCGCCTCAAATAAATGCCAAGGGGAGCAACAGGGCTGGACGGGCTTTGCACACAACCTGGAAGTCTCTTCTATATTAATATAATCCAGAAAGAAATCTTGAGAAACCAAAGAAGGTGAGTGTGACTGTCTGGCACCAAATACAAGGATCAAAGACCCATAAAACTGACTTTTCCATGAAAAGCCAGGCACTTCCCAAGTGCTCTTACACCCAGGAGCCTCAATAAACAGTTATTTTGGGGATTTTCTGCCGTAACTCTTTCTGTAGCGCACAGACATCACATCGGAAATAACACCATTGCTCAGAAATAGCATCCTGAACACTTCTTGCCTTCCCCTCTCCTTCTGCACATTTCAGGCTGCATGCAATGTCAGAAGCCCAAGCAACCTCAGCAACGCAGTCTGGGATTTGCCAGGAGAAGCATCTCTGTATGCAGAAGTATAAAGGCTTGGGATTTGTTTTATTACGTTTCTCTGCTTACGGAATCTTGAAAACGTGAAGTGCATCACACAGGGACTGATGTCTCCCCGTTTCCAGACAGTATCAAATGAATTGTGGCTGGAGAGATGCGAGGCATCCCATTTCTCCTGAGTGCAGCACACAGAGACAAGTCAGTTTTCCCATCAATAGGATGCCTATTTTGCAGAATATGGGTTTGCATCCTGCCACACCCACCAAAACCAAATCAAACCAAATAAAAAAGTACCACAGCTTTAAGATAGAAATTAAGTCCTAGAATCAAGACATTCATTGTAAAATTTAGATCTGGCTTCATATAGAGCTATATAATATAAAAGAATATCTCCGTAATTCAAATATCCCTGATGAACCTCTCTTAGACTGGCTGTTTTCCTAATTTAATTCATCTTAAAACTTTGGATGAGTTCAAACTCGTAACATTTGGGGTTTTAAATTCAGGGTTTTATGTAGCATTTTATGCCAGTTAGTGATAATGACATATCTTGAACTTCAAAGGTGTCTAACCAATTAGAGATTCTCTGCGAGAGAAAATGCAGAGAGGAAAATAAAAGAAAAACTATATTTGAATAGTTTTTGTAAATGTTGAATATTAAGCACATTTGGAGAATATTCGGGTAGTTTTACATGTCCAGTTATGTTTAAAATTCTGAGTAATTTGAATTTTCAGACTAGGAACCAACAGCAGCACAGTGACTCTCGTCTTCAGCCAGTCTTTTATTTGTACAGCCCTCTAAAACCATGATTTCATGCTATTTGTGTTGCTTGTTATATATCCTAAAAATTCAATTTTCTTATCCCAGAAGGAGAGAGCTGTAAGAGGTAAACTAGTCATTTGATCATAAAGCGTTGTCAACGTGAAGGAAACTGCTTTTGAACGCGCTGCCACCACCCTTATTTGTGGTAATCATGCAAATCACTGCGAACAGCTCTGAAGCCCAAGTTCATTTGGCTTCGAGTCGAGCTGCAGGAATCGCGTATGCGGAGGAGAAACACCATTTGATAGATGTTGCCATGAACATTTATCCCCGACAAGCCCGAACAAAGTGCAAAAGTAGCGCTACACCTAACGCGCTGGGATATATGAGTCTTCGAAATGGCGATCTCTATCTCAAAAACTATTTAACCAGCCGATGATAGGGCACTTACTGTGGTTATAGGGCTTTCTTCCCTAGAATGATAGAGCACAGCAAAATACCTTTATAAAACAACACAAAAGTTATTGCTGACCAGATTCTGACTCCAGTAAATTTATCGCGCTCTATCTTTATACAAGTTCTTCATTCTTCTTTTTTTCTTTTCCTTCCGTGTAATGAGTTTATCTGCCACAGAACAGACTGCGGTTTTTCCTTTTCATTAATAAAGTCACTAGATTTTGAGGGGTGGGGTGGAAAGATGACAGCAAACATCTCAGCTTTGTGTTGTCAGAAGCTCGTCAGTAAATCACACTATTTTAGATTGCTGTATGGTGTTGGGTTTTGTTGTTGTTTTTCCAAGATGATATTACTGTATCTTTAGAACGACTTTTCCACCCTTGCCCCACTTGGCAAGTTCTTTAGAATGAAAAGCTTTATATTTTAAACAAAGCCCTGGTAGAATTGCAATGCCCTCCTTAACCTTACCCATGGAAAGTAACTCCATTGAATAT